>NC_057949.1:3979490-4089490 GCF_018555375.3 Anguilla rostrata
CAAATAAGATGGCGGGCGCACAGGCCACCTGGTTGAGGCCTGGCCAGAGGGAGGCAGAGCACCAGGCAATGGAAGTCAGGCTTCCAGGTCCATATCATGCGGGAAAAAAAGTGTTGATTAATCGTGGATTGACTGCAAAATGAACCACATTCAGGTGCACATTCAATGCCAGTAAACAAAGAAATAAACCTGTGAGCTTCTGTGTACATTTCAAGATTGTATTGCATCACTTCAGAGGAAGTGCCATGCAAAAGAGTCAAACTGATGCAATATATTTCACTGTATTTCATTTTATATTTGTGTGTGTGTGTCACGCCCATAGGTAAACAATGAAATAGAATATAAATGGCAATTTAATTGTGTGCACGTTCAGAGAGAGAGAGAGAGAGAGAGAGAGAGCATAAACTAACCATAGCATAAACTAACCATAAATGTTAATTCATGGTATTAAATCAAAATTTCACTAAATGATTCTTGATATTCATAAAGTTTAAATTTACGGTTAATAATATGTAAAATCAGACCGGATAGGAAAGCTATGATTGTTCGTTGCTCTCAACAGAGGGTGGCGCTGATCACGTCTCTCACAAACAAGGTCCCTCGAATTCAGTTTAAATTATCAATTATTTTTATTGCAAATAATAATTCTAAATACTCGCTCTCAACTATTGTTATAAATTTATTTACAATTACCCCATAAGTGGCACTAATGTAGACACATTTATATATAAATAGCCGATAGCGTCATTTTTATTTTATATTATGTGACATGACATACACTGGAATAAAAAACCCTGAAACAAAATATAGATTATTTAAAGACAGATCAATGTGTACTTTTTACTTTAGCACCATGACACATTATGCGTTTTCTCAATATCTTTGGTTAGTAGCCTATATTGCATGTTAGCACCAGGGTTAATGGATAGTTCCCCTTTTTTAAACTTAAAAAAAAAAAAAAAAAAACATCCAGCGTTCTGTGTGCATTATCCCAATGCTACGTTTTCACACGAAATAACGTTTTCACACATCTTCACCCGAGATAACTACAGAACTCAACAACAGGTTATTGCTTACCTCGTTTTTTTTTACTGGCGAGTTAACTGGCGTGTGTATAATCTTTACTCCGTTAAAAGTGAAGTCCTCGGATTTGATGTATTTGCCATCTTTCGGTTTCAACGCGAGTTCTATCCATCACACTGGTCGCCAGCTGCAAATATATGTTGCTCTTCTCGCAAGGTCCAACTGAGAAAAGCCTTTAGCTCTCCGTTCCGCCCTCCGAAGGAGCCTTTCCCACAATGAAACTCACGGCACCATCACCGAGTAGGTATTAGGAATCTAAAGGGAGCTCAATTCAGTCCTTAAAATACACTGTGTCCAACCTTGCATGTTACAATTCGTTGTTTTTGCTTCCCTTACCGTCCCCACTCGTTTAACAGTGGGCTATGCATTCATCGGGAAACAACATCCTTTTTTTCAACAACCGGCTAACTATATGTGCTCTGCATCTAGCCAACATGACACTCACTTTTGTAGAAGACTGACACTCGCACGTAGTTTTCGGTGCCATACGATAAATTCGACGAGAATATGTACCTAATTAAAGATAAATCGTTTAAATAGGTTGTATTCCCTATCGCTGGTTTATTTAATGTAGCTATTATGAAAAGTAGGGCTTGTAAAAACGTTGGATTTTTTATTCATGTAGCCTGTGTGCTATTTTTTCAATGCGAATTATGAATCTATTGACAAAATGACCTCCAAAAAGGGTGAATCTCATCTTAATAATGGTAAAAATGTATTTGATCGTTATGTATGCAGTAAATGTGTTGTCTTGTTTAGAAACAATAAATAAAGAAATAAATAAAATAAAACGGTATTATTCAAACGGTAAACAGAATCAAAGGAAATTCGCCTTTAGTTTAGACGGTGGAAAGGCTATAGGAATTAGTAGCCTATCCACAATGACGGGGCCCTAATGAGCGCTGAGACTATTAAGGACCTTTTTGAACGTTAAACAGCAGCATTTTAACTGTGGCAACAGTAGCAACAATGTGATTGGCCAATATTATCTTAGTGCATTTACTGCGCCGCTTCAGGAGGAAAAACTGGCCGCATCAGACGGTTTCACCCAAGCCAGTCTACCCGAGGGCACTGCTGACCTTATTTCTCCTGTTATCTTGAACCAGCACAGAGTCTTTTGTGCTGGTTCTAAACCAAAGACATTGCTATTATGCGCGAGATGTGTCCATCAGGTTTGGTATACACACTGAGTCAAGAGAACGTGTTTCAAGGATCTATACTCCAAGAAGCCCCAGAAGGTTCTCTTGATGTGTTGGTGATAGAACTACTGACAGGTTTTTAGATGTATCAGTTGTTAAGAACAAGTGTTGCTCCCAGATTGAATTTAGCATTTAAAACTATAGTTTTTCTATATGGGGCAATACAAACTGTAAATCTGCAATACCAGAACACTCAAACCATAAATGTAAATAATGTCTCAGTCTCCATACAGAATAACAAAATCCAAATGATTTGCTTTAACTTGTATAAACCAGACTATCCCCTTCCTTCTTTGAAAAAGTCCTATAAAGAAATGTATACATTTCTGGTTTGAAATTTGCGCATTCATTTTAGTCTTCCTAACAAATCACTATTGCATAAAGTGATTATTGCAAAAACAGTTATATGAGAAACAGTGAGCAGGTAGCATTGAACTCAAGTTTTAAAAAAAGAAAAAAAGTCAACTTCAGATGGGAGGCTAACTACACAACAGGACTGATTTCAGATAGAAAATGTCTCTCACTGTGATATATGTGGCTATCTGAAAGAACAATTATTGGAACTATTGTCCTCTTTGCTTTCTCCGTTGAGGGGCATCAGTGAGAAGTGTCAGTGGGAGAGCGAACCCTCCAGGTCTGTCTGTAGCCTCACTCCAGAAGCTTCTCCACTCGCAGGGGAACCTCACCCAGCTTGGAGTTTGAAAGAAGAGGTTCAGGAGCCCCTGAAGCGAGGCTGTAGGCAGACCCCGTCTCAAGCGAACAGAAGGCCATTTCACAAACACGCTCCTTAGCGACGGCCCTCGTACGACGTGTCTGAGAACATGCCAGTGTTGAGCGTGTAAACGACGGCTTGATTCATGACACACGTTGCCATGGCAAAATGGAGCCTGACATGTTTGTAAGCAAGGCGGGATTTATGGGAATGACCGCATGCTTGTCATTGGAATCGCGTGAGACAACCGGCGCAATCTCCGTCCATCACCCCTCCCCCCCCCCTCCCCCAAACCCCCTCAAATCTGTCACCTGTCCGTCTCACTCTCAGCATGTTTCTACTGTTGGATTCCTCTTAAACTTTAATGCGGATTTTAATTCTTAACACGGCGAAATCAGTGTTAGCACTCCATGTTATTCACTGACCACTGTCTACAGGGAGACAAACATAGGGAGGTTAGTACGGTGTGCAGAAGGACACACTGCGAGGTCGGCAGAGCGGTAATTTACTGATCCGTGCTACGGTCTCTTAACACTAACTGTCTTCCGCAATGGAAGAAGCTAATGTGCCCCCTGAACTCTGAATTTGTCCCAAACGCATTGCCACTGCACAGCAGTAACGTTGCAGCAAAAGAATTACAGCTCTAAAGCGAATGTGTGGTGTGGTTCTGGAGAAGTCACGCTCTGAATACCAGAAGCAAGTTCCCACGTGTGCTGCTTACATGTTTAAACTCGATATAAACAAACTGTTTTTTTTTTTAAACATGAGCTACGTACAGAAATTTGCTCTGGTTAAAAAATAAATGTATCATAAATGTATTTCCTTACCGGAGCTGGCAATGGGATCAGCCTTTGGGTTCTGCATGCTGTATTAGGAGATGAGGCAAACCATCATGTCTTGCCAGAGAACCAATGAAAGAGGAATTTTCATCTGTCCTGCTTGTTGAAGTCGAGTTATTTTCAACCAGACTTCTACAAATAATGGTGGTGTTGGGAAGCAATACCAAAAGGATTCACAAATAGGCTAGGAAAACTGAACATAACTTCATGCTTCAGCAAAACAACATATCGTACATTTCTAGAGAAAGAACCACTGTACATAATACCTCGAGCCCAACAGCAAAATACCTACAAATGAAGCATTAGACAAAGCGGTTCAGCACCAAAAGTACTCTACTCTGTTTGTCTTTGTGTATGGGCATACTGCATCAAAATGTAATCAACTTCAATCTCATCCCCATCTGTTTAAAAGCAAAACACTGGCTTGCAGGTTCTATAATTTGCATTGTTGAAATTACGTCATTTTACATTTTTTGAGAAATTGCTATCTTCGTTGCGCATAGCCTTCTACGACAAGTGTATAACACCAGGGTAACGCAAAGCCATACATTTGTGCCACGTGACCCCGCATATCCCGTATAAAATATTTATTCTGTGAGCCTTCACGTTTTATGAATGCGTAAAAAGGTCACAACACCCTTTTATCGCGTACCCTTTCTGAGGAAAACTGGAATTGGTTTCCGCCTGGTTGCCTCCGGTGAGATAGCATCACACTCAGACATGAGAAGTCCCACACAGCTGGGCTACACCGGCACATTTTTTAATTAGGTTTCTGTGGATTTCAATTAAATGTACATGCTGTTGTTTACCCAGATACCACGGAGAGACATGGGGTTGCGGAGTATGGAAGGAACGGAGCAGAACATGATCCAGAAGTATCTGGAGATAGCGACTGAAGAACGAGCCAACATGGAACACAAATGGGAAGAGAAATCTTACACTGTCAGACTTGCTCTTGAAAGCAGAATCTTTTCGCTCGGTTCAAGTCAATGATCGTCAGCTCGTTGCAGCTCGGAGTCTTCTGGGGGCTGATTAGACCCCACTCTCCCACTAATGTCCACTAATTTCCATCCAAAAAATCCAACAAAACTATTCACCCTAAGCATTGGAATGGTTCACTTAGGTACACCAAGTATTTTTCCTGCAAATATTTTTCTTCTGTAGTTGCTTTCTTCAAGGACTTTATTCATAACAATACTCAGTAATGAACCATCTTGAGGTAAATTATGACTTCAAGGGAAAGTCAAATTTGGGTCTTCCCCAGAGCGAAAAATGGGTCCTTTTTAGAATGACTCATTATTTTTTCATTAGGCTACATGGTGCTGACTACAGATGAATAGCAGGTTAATTAGCACTTCACTGAAAAAGAGCTGAAATTCACTGACGTTATATTCATGATTATCCTCAAACATCTCTTGGCTTTATGCTGTAAGCTGGTGCCATGGTATATATGGCATACACTATTTCATGCCTTCCTCTGTAGTTTTCAACCCCCAGTTTCCAGTTCCAAATGATTCATGTGTGCTGCAGTGAGAAATGGATCCGGTTAACCACAGTGCTTTCTTATGAGCCAACAAACATTCCGGCAGTATCAACTGAGGAAGTCAATTTGGTAAATGGTAAACGGACTGCATTTATATAGCGCTTTTATCCAAGGCGCTTTACAATTGATGCCTCTCATTCGCCAGAGCAGTTAAGGATTAGGTGTCTTGCTCAAGGACACTTCGACACACCCAGGGCGGGGTTTGAACCGGCAACCCTCCAACTGGCAGACAATCGGTCTTACCTCCTGAGCTATGTCGCCCCGATTTGAGGCCCTAAACATACGGATTTAAGTATCATGCATGCACAGCGTATATTTCAATGTGCCAGTGCCTTTATCCTTCCAGCTTTACACTGGTGGTTATATCATGGCGAGGTATTGTAACCAAGTGTAAAAAGAACCTTCTGATGAAAACAGAATTATGGGTCAGGGCTGGCAGTGTGACCCGTGTGTGCGGCTCGTTTTAAACCAGAAGGCTGCAGGTTTTCATTCTGTCATACCCCTCACAAGAAGCGCTTCAATTGACTTATATCAGTAGCCAGCCGTATAAAAATCTATATTTTGATCGTCTTAATGTCTTAGCCCACACAGGTTAACCTTGATAAAAAAATATCCGTCGAGAAAACGCATACATTTTTAATTGGCCCCTCTGTAAAAGAAAATAATAGCCGTGTCTATTCTGTCGTCTTTAAACGGCATTCAATATCCATTCGGTGCTCCAGGATTGTGAGTCCTGCCTCTGTTTGGTTCGATACCTTAGCTCGCTCAATGCATTGGCAATGGCACAAAGACCACACGCGGTGTAATTATCTTAATTCACGCAATGAGCTCACTTGTGAGCTTTATGAAATTCTTTGGAACGCATAAGTGCACTGAATTAGAGAAACAGAAAAAAATATATATATATGTGTGTGTGTGTGTGTGTGTGTGTGTATATATATATATATATGAGTGTGTATATATATAAATATATATATAATACAGGGGAGGAAAATAAATCTATGTTGATGTGAGTCCCTACATGGTAAAACCAAACTGGAGTATAATGATCTTCGACTACACTTTCCACAGTGGCTGTATTGATTATGCATGCGTCCGCATTTGGATGCAAATAATGTACCAAAGGCCAGTACTGTCACAGATAAACCATGGCTGCCAGGAAGAGAATACAGGACATAGTATGGGTATAGTATGAGGGATAACTGATGCCCACCAGGACAATTATGCCGCATAATCGCGCGCAAAAGAGCGACAAATACATTGTACCAGTATAAGAAAGGCTTTTAAACGTAGGCTACCACTATGCGGTAAATGAAATGCACCAATAGTGTGGTGGGTCAACATATGTGAAATGACATAGCCTTTGTGACGGTTATGAGAATGTTTTCCATCGGGAGATGCTAGTCACCAATACACGCAAATGCAATTAATTTTTCTTTGGGTACGGAGGCTGGAGGCAGCTACAGGAGCTCTTATTTCGCGCGATCCTTGAAGCGGGACTGATCTATATTTATCCCCGCGTCCCCCAGGTTTCTAGTCGGCTCGGCGGCGGGTTTGCGACTCCGCATGCAGTCCGTTGCCAGCCTTTTTAACTCCGCATTAGCAATGCAATTTATCACGGCGGAACCTTGCCAGCGCGAGCGCGGGTGAATTCTCAATCAATAGTCAGAATGGATTGCGGCTTTCTGCTGCCATCATTAACTGAAGTGGAATCTGTGTCCACATTGCTTAAAGGTCTGGTAAACCTCCGAATAGCAATACCGAATTGCAATGATGGGTGAGGGATCGTTTCCGAAACCATTTAAAGGTCACCACCAATGCTCTTCGGAGGCTTCGCTGCCCGTAGTTACGGTGCTCTATTCACCGGTGGTTGAAATTCATTTTGCATTCATTTGTTTGGTTGACATCAATAGGCAGGTCTTGAAAAGGATCCTGAAAACATTAATTAGTCAGGTGTACCATGCACAGACCTAGTCGATGGCCATTTCAAGGCTGGAGCAGCAAATCTTACCAGACATTTTCTCTTGCTTTTATTTTCTCTTGTTTTTCTCTTTATTTTCTCACCCTACAGTTGTATACAGTGGATTCAGATGTATTGTGTACAGTATACAGTGTATTAATCACCTGACAATGGTTTTAATATGAAAGTATTTTTTTAAAAGTCAGTGGGATATTCTATCTGCATATGGAATACAATATCCTTTTGCCCATAATTATATGCTTGCACTTGCAAATATACCCTCACCACAATTTCAGGGCAGGCACTGTTCGGATATCCACGGGACCTTGTTCCCAGGTGGATACTGATCACCTCTCTCACTGGAAAATAACAGTTTAAGTATTTATACTTTAGAGCTCTGGGATGGAAATAAACCAGCAGCTTAAGATTTCATTTCAGAGCTCAAAGGACATTCGCATACATTAGTCTCGTGCTATTTAATTGCTACAGTTGTTATTACTGCCGCTGCTTTTGGGATTGCAGTTGCCAATGTCATTTGTGATGTTTTTGGGGTTGTGGTTGTTGTTTTTCTGTTTGTATTGTGCTTTTTCGGTTGTTGGCATTTACTGATGTTTTTCTGGGACTCTGGTGGTTAATGCTGTTTCTGGTGTTGTTGGAGCTGCTGTTATCAGTATTGTTTCTGGTGTTGGAGGGTTTGCCAGTGTTATTTGTGACGTTGCCCTTGGGGGTACGGTTGTTATTTCTCTGTTGTTGGGATAGCGGTTGTTGTTTTTCTGTCATTGGGGTTGTGGCTGTCGATGTTGTGTCTGGGTTTGTGGTTGATGCCACTGCAGGATAGCCAGAAGCAATGAAGCGGACTAAGTTTTCATGCAATCCAAATAGCATTCTTTGTTTTTTTTCTCTTTATTTTGCTTTTCCATTTACTTGATTTTAATGTGTTTTCCAATAGCTTTTTTTTCTCAGAGGCACTCTGGTTGCTACAGTGCTGGTGAGTGGGAGAGAGAGCTGTCCAGAGCATTATCCATTCAGCACCATCCTAGTCCAAACTGTGATGAAGCATTATTCTCCCAGTCAAATACATGGGCTAAAATTGGCCTTTCACAAAACAGAGATTAAATATGCATCTAAGACAGTTTCAACAGTCACAATAGAGATTTCTCTTAGTCTTGTGCAGAACAGTTTGGACAGTGCCTAAACTTAAAGTCTGTTGTTTGTTTACAAAATCACAGAGGCAGATTACACTTTAGTGATGCATGATCATGTAAAGAATTGCTCAACTAATTAACGTGACACAAATTGGCAGCAAGATTTTAAAACAATGAGCTGTAGATTTATTTCAGTGTTTACCAAAACTGTATGACACATTCGGGTACTTATGAGATGTTAACAACCAGTACCAAATCAATGGACATGAAATAATCCATCCATCCATCCATTATCTATGCCCGCTTATCCTGGGCAGGGTCGTGAGGGGTGCTGGAGCCTATCCCAGCATGCATTGGGCGAGAGGCAGGAATTCTATGCATCAAATAATGAGTCTATTTGAAGAAATCATTACAATATTTTGTGTGTACACTTCAAGTATTTATTTGTTTGTCTGATTGTTTTTAACAATTATTTAACCAGATCGGTCAACTGGGAACTCCTTTCTGTTTTTCAGTAAATGAATTAATGTGGGCATATGGAATGTGAGGAACTGTGCAGCAGCCTACCAGATACAGAGCATAATTAGGTTGCTAGATGTAAAGAGACAGTTTTGTGGGAATTTGACCAGGACGCTGGAGTTAACATCCCTACTTCAATTGCCATGGGGATCTTTAATGATCACAGTGTGTCAGTATCTCGGATGAGTGCCTCATCATAATGAAGGTGCCTTCTACAGCACACTGCCCTCATCACAAATGCGGGTTAACTGGATTTCTATTTGGCCCAGAAGGAAGAATAACCGCACTGGCCAAACATCACCATTCCTGGCAGCAACTTACTATTCCGGCAGGTCTCATATATACACACTAGCCAAGCCCACAGCTGCTTGGCTCCAGCTGTTTGCCACACAGTAAAACGCCCCAAATGTTACTTCAACTCTAACAGTGTTAATTCAACTCAGAACATATGGAATTTAGTCCCACTCTAGAATGTGGAACCAAATGTTATCCGTTAAGAGTTTCATTAAACACCGTTAGAGTTGAATTAACACTGGACATTTTACGGTGCATGGGAAGGGTACAGGGTGCAATGGCTGCTGGCTGTCACCAGTTATTGCAAGTTATTAGTTATTGCAACTAAATCTTGGCATCGATACGAGTAGTTTTCACTATTCTATGGAAAATCGCTCGGCGACGAGTGTAGCGCTACATGCAACTCTGCAGGAGTGCCGGGTCTCAGTTCCTGCTGACGCACACACGCTGTACAGGGCATCCCAAAGGTGACCTATTGAGTTTGTGTCAGGTCAACTGAATGGCCACTCTATCACATGCACGTTGTGCCTCATCAGGAAAGTCCAGCGGGCGGATTCCGCGTGAGGCCACGCACCTTCACACATAAACGTGAGGGGTTATTTTGTGCAGAGGAAGCCGCGGTGTGAAGCAACGTCCGCGTTACATTCCACGGTCAACGAGGTGCTAACGAACCGAACGGCCCCATCCAATCCATCCTGTATTGCAGGGCGTACCTTTGCAAATCCACATCCAGGCCGGTCCATTTACATTTACATTACAGGCATTTAGCAGACGCTCTTATCCAGAGCGACTTACACAACTTTTTTACATAGCACTTTACATTGTATCCATTTATACAGCTGGATAGTACTGAAGCATGCGGGTTTAGTACCTGCTCAGGTACACGGCAGTGTCCTATACCCGGAATGAACCTGTACTTGGTGACAAGTCTAGTCTTCTTACCCAGTGTGTACCTGGTCCACCTGAACAAGCCAATACGGATTGCAGGATTTCAGAATGCATTGTCGCTGAACACAACAGTGCCCCAGTCCATGTTCGGCAAGTTAAAGCTGGAATGTCTTTGTGTCAGGGACTTTTAGTCAGGGCAGACGCGGTAGTCATAAGGGGTAGCTACCTCCGTTGGTTCACCATGCTTCACTCATTTCATCAGTGCACAGAAAATATAAACACATGTAAAATCTGATGCAAATATATAGACCTTCTTTGCCTTTTTAGGGGTGTGTACCTTGTGCCTTCCAAACCACATACTCTTATTCATAGTGCTGGTATTTATATGGCCAAAAATATTTTGCAATTCAGAACATGACTGTGAAAAGAAATGCTAACGAACAATCGTGCACTATTTATTGATTTTGTTTTTGCTGGATTTTCACAAGACAAGCGGTGCCTACATTGTGTCCAATCAGATCTTACTGCACTACCTCGGTATCACTATGGTGACCTGGCTAGCTCAGGCTCTGATCCTCAATTCTGATCCAGCCGTGTTGCTGTCCAGGTAACCCAGCAACAGTTTGGGATGCAGGAATACGAGGATGCTGGAGATTCATCAGGCAGACACACAGGTTTTGTCCGGAGGCCATATGCATACGGCTGTTTGTGTTCATTTCATCAGTCACAAGGTCCTTCCATGTCAACGCAGGTGGAATGCACCTTTTTATTGAGTTACATAGACCATGCACTTCCTTGTATTTTGTATCCATTTGCACGCATGCAAATCATTCTGCCGCATATGCCCTAGTAAATGTCAGATGTGCTGAAAAAAAAAAACAAAAGACACGTTTTGATGTAAGTTTGGTCGCTTGTGTAAGCTGTGGCAAAATGAATCATACTTTTAAATAAAACATACTTTTTTATTGCGGTTGCAGTTGTGCAGCAATAAAGTGCAATCTGTCTTAGAGTGAAAGGTCAGAGGTTTTAGCGTTGTGGAGAACTGGGTAAAGCTACCAGTTGGGTATCAACTACAGCCACTTTTACAGAAACAGTTTTCAGCCCCAACGCTATCTTTAGTTTTCCCCAAAGTTTTACCTGTCGCGTTGCTAAAGACATCATCCTTCATTTTAGAAAAGTGCTGACAAGCAAGGCTCCTCAGGCATCTACTGCAAATAGCAGAATGTAGCTGCTCCTTGTTTTTGCTCGGCAAGATTTCGCCAGCTGAGGTTCTGGTAATGGTGTCAGAGTGTGCCCATCGTGCAGCTGGGTCGCTGTTTTTGCTCAGCTGGCCAGTGAAGGCGCTTTTGTGCAGTGAGACAGGAGAACCCCCATTTACCGAGGCCTTTTCTCATTTGGTGATGCCGAAGGCACCAGTACACTCGAAAAGAAATCAAACTTTTTTGTTTGAAATGACGCGTCCAGAACAAGAGGCGAACAAAAAGACTTGGTGTTTTGAGTTTGCTTTGAGTTTGTACCGCACAAGACCCAAGTGTAAACTGTTTTCAAGCAGTTCAGAAACAGCCCAGCCATTCTGCTGCTGCTAGCCAAACAGCATTGTAGGCATTTAGCAGATGCTCTTATCCAGAGCGACTTATACAACTTTTTTTTACATTGCATCCATTTACACCACTGGATATACACTGAAGCAATGCAGGTTAAGTACCTTGCTCAAGGGTACAACAGCAGTGTCCTACCAGGGAATCAAACCAGTGACGTTGAGGTTACAAGACCAGCTCCTAACCCATCTTACTACACTGCCGCCCGAAACTAGACCTGTCTCAGTCTTGACCTTGTGAAGTCCACCATGACGCACCAGATAATGTAATTTATAACAGGATAATCTTTCCCCATTAGGTGTGAGAAATAAGACAGGATTTCAGGCAACCCTCAGGCCCACTCTGCCCTAGTGGACAGGGACTTTTGGGGTGCCTTTGTCATTAATTGTGTCTGTCGCTGAGAACTGAGGCAAAAGAGAGAACCACAGCCACACCTCAGGCAGCCGACATACAAGGGATCATGTCGATATGTGATCAATATTACTGTCTGCCTTACCTTGAGAAAGGGAGGAAGAACCAACCCCTTCCACCCACCCACCCAGAGCCACATTATATAGCTAGCTCCTGTATACAACAAAAAGCAGAATAATCTTTAGATCTATGAGCCATCTAGGCCAGGGGTGGCCGACCCAGAGGCCGACCCTGGAGAGCCGCAGAGCCTGCTGGTTCTGTCGTTACTTTGCACTTAATTGATCAATTAAAGCAGTTGATTGCACAGTAAACTCGCCTGAGTTGATACCTTGGGTCCAAGTCAGAGGTGGGCAACGAGGGCCGTATCCGTTTCTGGTTTTCATGCCAACCTCTGCCCTTAATTACTCAATTAACTCTTAATTTTTACGTCATCTGACATAATAAGCACATGAACGACAAAGACTGTTTTTGTGTCCCTGAATGAAACGTTCTACGAGTGAACCAGTTGTATACAGCCAATTGGCTCATTTAGCCAGGGTAATTGGTGGAAACAAAAACATGCATGCACACCGGCCCTCCAGGAACAAAATTGCCCGCCCTTGGTCTAAGTGGTTGATTTGTTTACAGTGAAACCAAAACCAGCGGACCTTGCAGTTACCCAAGAACAGGCTAGGCCACTGCTGACCTAGGCCTAAAATGGAATTAGTAATGATGATCCCTTTGATCTGGACAAAAAAACCTCTCAATCGCTCTTTACTAGTGGTGGGTGAGTTTTTTGCTTTTGGTCTGTCGCCGAAACAACGGAACATCCCTACGGAATGACACCCTCCCTCCCTTGACAACGCTACAGCCAATTCACAAGCTGACCTGCAGATCCGTTGGCTACCAGATCATGGGCAATTTCATGTCCGTGAGGCTTGCCTGGCAGCCATAAAACAAAATCGCTCAGCTTCAAATTCTTTAAAGCTGAGCATTTCATCTATTTAAGTAAATAAATAATTCACCTGCCGTTCACAACTGAAAACAGCCACCGCTGAGTCATCTCGCATACGATGGGTTTCATCATTAATAATAAACCTATGTGGTTTATTATGCTCAATCGTAATTGTCTGTGGTTAAACCACCTTTCACAAACACCAAAGAAGTCTACCCACAGGGAAGCAGAGTGGGTTGTCCTTCATGTTCTTTTATGATATGTTCAGGTTTTAATATTTGATCACAATGATTATTTTTATAAGCACTGATGAATTGTTTACAACGATTATTCCAGCACTGTTTATTCATGTGAATTTACACGCAGTGGTGCTACAACACTGTGCTATAGATCTTCTTAACCACTTCTTTCTTCCACTAATTTTACCACCATATCTGTTTGTCTGTTGCCGAGTGGCGGTTGCTGAGCTGAAAATTGGTGGGGTAGACCTGATTATCGGTCTCGACCTGTTTTCATTTATTTTCCTTGATTAACAAGTGTGCCAGTGATCTGAATAATCAATCAGTGGGTAAACGCACAGCCTCTTCACATCATGTTAGGGAGATTAAACAATAAATTAAATTTAGATCAATCAGTTTTAATCACCAAGTAGGCCTACATTTTACGAAAAAAGATACACCATTCTCTTAACTACTGCGTTAGCTTTCAGCACAACCAACAATAAAGGCTATTTTAACAAAACCTGTGCTTCAAGATTGTTTAAAAGACAAAATATGTGTATTGCACATCTCTGTCATGAATATTCAACTAGTGCGTTAAGAACAAGAATTAAGAACAAGGAATAGCCTACGTGTCCACGATTTAAAATAATGTTTTAAAAAATACGTGCAATTTTGCGTTGCTAAAATAAGAAATTTATTACTCATCTAATAGCATAATTGAGGACAGATGGCTATACCTGATGGTACTGACTTGAGTATTTTGTGAATTAATCACTAATCAAGGAAAATAACTGAAAACGAGCTGAGACCAATAATTTATAAAGTTTAAAGGAACGTTTTTCGCCCCCACCAATTTTCAGCTCACCAAACACCATTGCTGTTGGTATTTGCTCAGAAAGCATCAAACTCCATGCCAAAGCCAACTGCTCTGTTACCTTAAAACTGACTTGAATTTAATACAGTGCTAGCTGTCCTTGTCCAGAAGGGACGCGGAGAGATAGTTTTTTTAAATCACTGTAGTTTCTTAGGCCTGCATTAATGCACAGCAGTAAAAAGGGGGCTTAGGATTATTATCAGCCCCAGAGGAGTCCTAAGAGAGAAGATAAACCAAATATGATGAGATGATTGCGCCTTTCTCAGAAGTTACACATCGTTCCTGAGAAAGAAAAGTCAATTTACTGTCCGAAAGCTCATTTCCTGATGAACAGGTCTGCGATGAATTAACACTCTCTTGAGGTCCATGAAGTGCTTAACAATAGTAGTACAATCTAAACAGTTGGCAGCTTCCTGTATTTTTCATTACATTAGCTTCACCGCAGAAGATTTCCCATAATGACATGTCTTGCGCCTAATCTTCTTCTTGCAGTGAAGAGTGGGAAAAAAGTGTGATAGCTACCTTAGCACTTGGTTGTGGAGTGGAGGTACAAAGTGTATCCTCTCTCCTTCGCCCCCTCCCTGATCAGATATGTTCTGTCATATCTGTTTGCACTGCATTAACTGTATTGTATTGGATGTTTTGTCGTGTCTGTGTTTGAATGTTAGAGGACCACAATGCAAATAAGCCTGCTGTCTTTCTTGTGTTTCTATCCTCGACCATTTTTAAAGGATTTCTGTCTGCTATGCAGACATATGCATTTTGTATGCAGTCTTAGGAAAACTTGCTATTAAATTGTCAAATAAATTCATTCATTCATTCATTCATTCATCCTTTCTTATTTTCTTCCCTCGTCCGTCACTCGTTCCTTTGACTCCAGTCTCACCTCAGCTTTGACTCAAGGACCAAAACCTTCAAAGAAGCTGTTTTAAGGGAAAGGACTATTCAATCTAAGACTATACAAAACCACATGCCAAATTAATTCACAACCACATAACCACAATGTGACCTCAGATTTTAACCGAGCTACATGAAAGGGGTGAAGGCACTTTGTTAGAATGGTTTTGTTTCTTGAATGACACTTTACTGTAGGATGACGTAAATTAATTCAGGAAGGTTCTTTCTTTCAGAGACAAAGACGTTGTATGGAGTCATTCTTTTCTGCTTCATAGCCTCAGTTTGAAGCTAAAACCCCACCATTCTTGTAAAAACAAGCCAAGAGGCTGTGGGTGTTTTTGAAGATAAATAATCTTTGTTTTTGTTTATCTGACATTGTCAATAAATGTGACATTCGCTACACAAATCTCTTTATGACTGTACTGTTCCTGTGCCTGTAACCTTATCTTTCATCCTTTTCCAGCCCACCCCCTCTTGCAATGGTTGGCCAGTGTGAAGGCAAATTAAACGTCACCAACAGATTCTTATCACAAACGGGTAGCGGGTCCCAACAGCGCTGCACCCTCTGCCTCCCTTCGGGCCTAAACGGCCACACAAGCAGATCAAGACTCGTATGCTTTAACAACAGGAATACGTGATGTCGTATCTTCTGTATCCTGGCATAGGGCGTCTTAATGTCAAGACCTGTTAACGACAGTCAGTGGTCCATTACAGCTGAGCAGGAGAGAGAACGGAAACATTTCTGCATTTTTAAATGTGCTGTTTATACTCTCCACCGTTGCTGGGGTACAAATTTGACATTCCGTAGGACGAGAGTGAAGAGCGTGCTTCAAAAATCACGTGGGCACACAATCTACGAAAACATCCCCCCTTCCGACATGTTAGGACTTAGCCTGGCTTGGAACTGATTCATACTGGAATGCTGTGGCACTTATCGTGGCACAGAAAATGAAATTGAAAACAGAGAATATCGGCACTTCAGGCGCCGAGCGCTCGGGCCAGCGCATCTGCAATGAAGCTGCGCGGTTCTGAATTAGCAGCAAAAGCAGAGGACTCTGGGAAGGTCACACGCTGCATCGGAGGTGCAAAACTCATTGGGAGCAGAAGGTTGTCATCATTCACACTATGCAGGTCCCTGATGGGCTATGCTTCAATAGAGAGTGCAACCAAGACACCGCCCAGCCCTATTAATCCATTTTAATAGTTCAGAGCCTTAATTATGGAATTTCCACGCAGCTGCAATTCCAACAACCCATTTATTCCCGGTGATTCTGGCCACTAGCTTTTACAATAATTACATCGTTCTAAGGCCGCATTTAGATAAAGTATTATTGTACCACAGTACATAGTCTAATGCTATGATTAGCTGAGGACCAATGTTGAGTTGGTCCTATGTAAATTTGTGTAACTGAGCATAACATAGTGCTCGGTTACAATTATATTCTAAATTTTGGCGTGTGTGTGTGTAAGGGGGAGGGGTTGGGGAGGGGGGTGAGTGCCAAGCACCTTGTGTTCGCTGAGTATGGAAACTGCAGAAAATAATTAAATTCAAAGGCTTTTTAATCATGGAAAAATGTAAAGCATAAATCATAAAGAAGATGAAATTTTGCAGCGAGGCATCAATTTGGGAACAAATTGCTTGAAGACAGGAGCACTTGTCCTGCGTTGAAGCCCTCTTTTTGAAGTTCACTGCCAGCCCAAGTTGTGAAAGCATTGTTCCATCTTAATTACAGTCTTCATTTTTAACGCTATCTGCTTTTAATAACTAATGAAATGCCCTACAGGCATTGACCTCTCCCTCATCCGCCCAGACCTTATCTCCGGCCAGTGCTTGCTTTTCATACATTGTAATGAGTCCATTATATCACCTCTGCCAACTTCTGCTTTTTTTCAGCTCATGACTGATGCAAAACACAAATGGGACTGACAGTCTAGACTTATATCCAAAGTCTTATATCCAAAACCGGACGCTGCCTACTACATTTTTTTCTTCAAGCTAATACTAAGAACCAGGGACAAGTATAGAATTTTCTAAGCAAAAATAATTTCCACATGTATCATGCCTGAAAGAAGCCTAGAGGTTTTGGCTAATTAATGTGTTTTGAAGCATTTGTGGCAACAGTGTTGGTTTTGATAGACATGGTTCAGTGCCCACAAACCACTCCATTATCCTGAAATACATTATTGCTGCACTACAAACCACTATCTCCGTCAAAGACTAAGATATAGCTTACTAACACATCACATCAGTTTGTTTGGATTTGTGTGCAGCTAATTTGTAAGTAGAAAAATAACCACCAAATTTGATCAAAATCATGAAGTAATCTTAAATCATACATGATAAAATGATTAAATAAATCATAGACCAATCCAGATAGATTATTACAACAAAGTAACAAATTACAACAAACTCTCCTTTAAGATGACATGGCAGTTTGGACTAAAACCAAATTTTTTGTTCCAGTTGAAAAAAGGTAGCCTACTGGCTTCCAGAATAACAACAGAAGTTGTTAGTTATCAATGCTAAAGGTAATGGATACATCATGAGATCAGTTTCACAAACAATGATATACCCAGAGGTAAAATATACCAGAAGAAAGAAAGAAAATAAAGAACTTGCTAGTACATTTTAAAACACTGGACCTTAGTCGCCATTAGCATGTCTGATATTAATCTCCTGCTGGGGATTGGAAATTATTGAGGAGGATGAAAGCGGCTTCTTGCTTCTCCATTCCCCAGAGTCATTAAAAATAAGCCCATGTGCGGATTATTCAGAATAAGAGCGCGAGAAAGCTGTGAAAATGCTGATGTCATCACTAGATGATAAGTTTTGTGAAGTATGTAAATTTAACTTCAAGTTAAAGCAATTAGTTCTTGTCAGAGCATATTGAGAGATTAGGTGGGTGGATACAGCAAGCATCGGTTCAGCATGCACACTGTTCATTTATAATTCATTTATGCGTTTGTAATTAGTAAAGCAGTTGTGTAGAGGCGATCAATGCTGCATGAACACATTTGTCATTTATAAACCAATTGTGGTGAATAAGAAGGTACTGCATTAGCTACAAGTTGTTGCTCCATTAGCTTGCCTTCAAGACTCTCTTTAAAATATCAGTTATTAAAAGAATGAACAATTTGATTTAGCAAAACACAAGAGACATTGACTGTTACGGCCGGCTCAAAGGGCCGCAACTCATACTACAGGGCTTATATTGGGCCACAGGCAGGTGGAGGCAATCAAGCAATTAGGTATTACCTCCACCTGCACTACCCAGGCACTACATTGACATTGATAATAATATTAGGAATTACTATTGCTGTTTCATTACTTTTTTAATTTAATCTTTACATATGATTGCAAAGCCCCATGTTCAGCAGCCAGTACTCCAATAAACAGATGGCACACTGTTACCTCATCCTTAAGTGTACCTGCTAATGTGCTAATTTGGTACTAGAGAAAGCACTCCCATTATATTGAGTGCAATTAAAAACAATTGCGCTGTTTAATTAAGCCTAAAAATATATTTCTTTCGGTTGATACAGTATGTAGTACACAGGCATTTCTACAGTTCAGTTTTGGTTTAAAAAAATGGCCAAAAAAAAGAGCTCAATGCCTCAAGTTTTCAGCTGGCAGCTTCATTGAACAGTACTCGCCAAACATCAGTTTCATCTTCAACAGTGCAGGGATGAAGTTTCAAATAAAAAGCCACTTCTGAAACTGGCAAACACAAAGAAAAGGTTCAAATGAGCATTAGAACACAAAGACTGGACTGTAGATAATTGGAAAAGGGTATTATGAATGGCATCCTGGAGTCATCTATGGGGATGAAACTGATGACGAGTACTATTCAATGAAGCGTCCAGCTGAGGACCTGTGAGGCGTCTGTTTCTCAAACTAGAGACTCTAATGCACTTGTCATCTTGTGCAGTTGTGCATCTGGGCCTCTCTTTCTGTCCAGGTTAGATCTAGTCTGCTCTCTTCTTTCAAAACAGTAATGCACACCTTTGTATGAAATCTTCAGTTTCTTGGAAATCTCATGCATGAAATAGTCTTCACCTCTCAAAACAACAATTGACTGACAAGTTTATAGAGAAAGCTTTTTTTTTTTTTTGACAATTTTTTAAATCAAAATTGAACTTCAGTAGATACTGTGGCAACAGAAAGAAATATATTTTGTAGCTTAATTAAATAGCACAATTGTTTTCAGCTGCAGTTAATATAATGGGAGTGCTTTATCTAGTAGGCTACTATATTAGCACAAATACTTAAGGATGAGGTAACGCACTGTGCTCTGGAGCAATGGCTTCTGAAAATGGAGCTTTGCAATCAACAGTTATTTAAAATAGTAATTTGTAACATTGTCTTGGCTGCATTTTTGGATCGATTTAATGCTACCTTGGTGAATAAAAGTATCAATTTCTTTTGAAAACATAAAAAAATTCTCAGTGATGCCAAACTTTTTAATGGTAGTGTTTGTATGTCTGTATGTATGTATGTAAGCTATTTACAGTCTAGTGTATAAACAGACTCTGTCCATGAATTACATTCTGGAAGTATCAAAAAAAAAAAAAAAAATGAAAACATGAAATTATCTGCAAATCACAATTAGTTATCTTTACCATACACATGAAGGCCTATCTCAGGAAATCTTCGTTTGGCAACTTCTCGTTGATCATGTTCACAGACTGACGGTGATGATTCCCGCTCACAGTCAATGCCAACCAAATGTTTTGCACCTAAGTTCCTGTTATCCCACTGGAATGCATTTTATATATTTTACCATTTTATTTTGGAAAGGTATCTGCAAAACGTTTCTCTTCTCCCACAATGCACTCGTCTTATTTCCTCTCCCATGATTCAAAGCGGTCTGAATGGTCGAGCATTAGGCAAGATGGCGGACAGACCAGGTAAGGTTTTAAGCTAGTTGAGCATAGTGAATGGATTGAATAGGTTAAATGTGTCTTTTTATAGTAATTTTTTATTTGTTGTATACTACCAGTTACTCTTTCACTGACATTCGCCATTTAAGCTGGTTTTATTTTGTGCTTAGTTAAATGTAAATGATTGTTAGGAGGCCGCATCGGAGACCTTTCCTTGCGAGTCAGGTCAAGGACTTTGCTGTCATTGTCAGTCAACATAGCTATGTGTAGCTAACGTTAACAAATACAACTATAAACGATTCGGCTAAATATATGGGAAAAACTATTGACGCAGTCCTGTGATATGGTTGATTCCAACTGCGTACTGTTAAGCTGGCTAACTAATATTAGCCACTTTGCTTTATTAACAGCATAGCTAGCTTCCAACTTGGCTAGCTAATATTAACTACTTGGCTACTTCCTTGCGCCGTAAGTGTGCTACCTAACGCAAAAGTTTGCGATGTTATAATTATAGAAAAGCTTAACAGATGGCCAGTTTCCTTTCCCTCAATGCACATGATATGCAGTAAGATCACTGGTCTTATTTGTCTGGTGGCTGTTGCGCTAGTTCCCTTTGCTCCACGCACTTGCTATGTAGCTGAAATGCACTCTAGCTAGTGTTTGTTTTGCAAGATGTTATTAATTCAACCCACCTCGTCGAGAGCTCGCTAGATGTCTTGGTAGTGAGCGAGATATTGGATACTATATGATGCTGGTACGGTGCATAACGGACACAAATCAGCTATCGGCACTGTTGACATTGGACAACCTTTGTGCAATAATTCTGCTATTGATCTGGTTGTCTTTTGATAGTCTCTGTAATTACACGATTTCATTTTTGCGACTTAACGGTCATTTAGAAAGCATTTTGCAGCGCGTTGCAAAACGTGCAAACCATATAGGAATCTAGTCTTCTTAAGGTTGGTTATCTAATACTTAATGAAGCTCGCTCCGCCCTCCGCTCTACAGCATGTCACATTCTTATCCTTTATCAACTTACCGTTTAACCATCCCAATGTATTGTGACTCAAACCTGTTTTGCAGTGCCCGTGACCGAGAAGAGGCTGCTTGATGTCAAGATGGGAGAGCTCCCATCCTGGGTCTTTTCAAGGGACTTCACGCCCAACGGAATCCTTTCCTCTATCCGCAGAGGTGAGCCCTGGAACTCTAATGCGAGCTTTAAACTAAAAGTTATTGATCAAAAATAAAGTTCAACTTGTTTTACGTTGTGGCTGTAGAGACATCTAAAACCCGTCAAAGCACCATAATCAAAGATTGTTCGTTGAATACCTACAGGGCACGACAGATATTACAATAAGTACATCAACGTGAAGAAGGGTGGAATCGGCGGCGTTGCCATGTTACTAGCTGGTTATGTAGCCTTGAGCTACCTCTGGGAGTACGACCACATAAGTGAGTGTTTGCCGTTTCACGGGTCTTCCTTTGCGTATTGATGCTCCACCATATGTTTGTAATACAGATGACATTAGATCAAAACAAAATTCTGCTTCCTCAAATTTTAGGACAAAGTGTGTTGTGTTTAGATCGAGACTTTAACTATATTGTTTGTTTTGTTTTTTTTAAGAGCATGACCGTTGGAGGAAGTACCATTGAACCCCACCCACTCTGCTGACAGTGACCTCAGGTTCTCTTGCCACACCTGTATGCTTTCTGCTTTGTGTGAAGTATACCTGTGACCAATAAAATTTAATCACCCCAGTGACATGGTTATTTGGTTGTTTCCATTAGCAACAGTTTATCTTCTCTTAAATTGTAGGCTTTTTTTCATGCTTTCACATGAATATGACTAATGGAGATTGTTAACAAATCAAGAGGCAGATGGGTTGTCAGTTACAAATCTGTCCACAATCAATTTAATGGAAAGACCTCAATATTAACAAGTGGGGGGGAAAGCTTAAACACCGTTTTGACCTGAGGTACCATGTTGGAAATGTTTGCACAAGAACCTTTGCGTGAGAGTTTTTAACTTTGGAATTGCTAAAAACAATTAAGTGGACATGAAGCACACCACTAGAAGATAAATGGGCTGGCTACGTTAACTCTGCCTGTTAAATTAAGTCTTTACCCAGAGTAAAACGCATATGCATATTATGAACAGGTTTTTATTCGGCCAAGTGTACAATTCGCTCGGGCAATGCACACCAGTATGAAAATAAGCCCACCACACCATTAAAAAAAAACTTTTGCCCCAGTACACGACCATCTGCTTAAAAACATCCCCATGTATTGCATGTCAGTTCCTCTTTATGGTCCAAAGTGAACGTGGCAATGGGGATGCACAGCATATTCACAAGAGGGGCTTTAACCAAGTCATGCAGTTTCAAAGCTCCACAGCTGCAGAAATAATTGGTTGGTGTCCAGTTGTACTGGGCAATTGTGCTAGAAATAGCAAGCCAAGTTGTATAGGTATGAGCACCATTGGCCACATTCTAGTAAAGACAGAATTAAAGAGGAAAGACTGCATGTGCTAATCGTATCAGGCACTCCTATAAACGCCAAAATAAGTTGGTTGCTACTAATGAACTTTAACTAGTTCCATTTCATGAGTTATATTTTCCAGAAATCATGGCTGCCATGAACCAGTCAGATTGCAGTAATCTATATACACATTAAACAATGGCTACAGAAATTAAATTTGGCACGTTTCAGTAGTGAAAATTTTTAAGTATGTATCCATCTTTCATTTTATGTGATGAAAAAATTTCATAGCATGTTTACCTTCTTGACTCTGCTGTGTTGGACGTGTAGGTCCAAGTTGATGCGTAAAAATGAATGTGCAATTAAAAAGCAGGTGTTAAAATACCAACCCTAATTGGTGGTATGACTGCCTGGCTCCCATTAACCAATGGGATTATTGGTATTATTATCTTGAATTATTTTTTTAACCAGATAACATCTACAAAATCCTTTCAATTTTCCATCCCATTTTTGTAGTAAATATCTAAGCATGTACAAGAAATTTAACTACCGTCCAGTAAAGCAATTAAATTTGCTAGTTTTTATTTTTGAAATTACAAGATACAAATTGACTGTAATAGTACTTCATTGCTGGAAAGCACTAGAGCTGCCAACAAAATGTGTCCTGTACTTGAAAACGTTGTCTTATGCAAGTTATAACCCTGCAATAGCGGAGAGACAAAGAACAGCCGGTAGCTTGAGATGACGATACAATTACTTCTTTCATCACAGACAAAAAAAAAAAATTACAATAAAAAAAGATCCTGAAATGGTTCAGGGTTCCGGAACCCAAAATAGTTACAAATTCACTCATTGGCTGCGAGCGGTTTCTGTTCGCACCTTCGCCCAGGGGGCTGTTTCACCGTTCCGCAGCAACGAGAATCACCAAATCCTCGGACTTCCGCCGCCATTTCCGTTTTCAATGCTTACTGGACTGGGGGCCGGCACACCCAGACGTTTCGCCAGCGCTGCTCATGGGGGTCCCGGTCCCCGGGTCGCTCGGGGGGGGAGGGGGGAGGGGGGGCGAAAGCTTGTCCGGTGAGTCGACGGGTGCTACTGCCCGCTCAGGAAAGCCAGGTGTCCCTTTGTACATTTGTTGGCGTAGTGTCCCTTCTCGCCACACTGAGGAGATCAAACAAACAGAAGGAGCGTCAGCGCTAAAAGCAGCAAGCGTAGCCTCGCAAAGGAACTTACGCAAAACGCCGGATCTCTGCCGTTACAATGCACCGAAGGTGATTAGTGAATATAAACTTTAATAATGAAAATGTAATGCTAAATATATAAGAAATCCAATTTAATCCTTTTAAAATTTTATATAGATATGTTTTTTTTTTAAAGGAAGGTATGATGCATAGATATACATTTTTTAAAAGAAGGATGGTATGATCCATTGATATACATATACATTTTTAAAAAGATGGATGGTATGATCCATAGATTTATACATTTTTTAAAAGACAGATGGATACTGATGCTGGATACCTTATAGCAGGTGACTTGGTCCAGTGGACGGGGCCCTCTGTTGCCCATGTTATTGTGGGAGTGCATTGCCCCGAAGGTATGCTGTGGCCTCTGGTGGTTGGAGTTCATGTTGGGGCTGGTTAGCTGGATGAGCGATAATGAAGACCTGTTCAAGGGCTGGATGTTCTGAAATGGAAAGAAAATTAAAAGGAAAAAATTGAGGATAAAGACTTTATTAGTAGAAACTTTCTTTTTTTTAAACCGTTGTGCTGAATAGGTGCTCAACCCAAGATGATTTTATTTTTTGGCCATTAGACATTGCATTGTACACGAGAAGAACAGGACAGTTCCTCTTCATCCTGAGCCTGATGCGGCGGCTACATTCGTTATCATTGGCCGTAGTCAGTTTTCAAACAAGAAGACCTTTATTTAGACCTGAATGCAATGTGTGATGTTAAGAGGCTGTTGGAGCAAGCCAACAGACACACAGGTGCCTGCACCAACTACGGGAAAAATCAAACTTCAAGACACTGTACCTTTTGAGCCTGTGGCTGCTGCGGCAGAGGCGGTTGTTCTGTTGCACCCAGAGGAAGCTCAAAGCGTGGGCTAAAGGAATGACATCAATTGAACAATTTAACAGCCAATCCGTATTCTACTCTCTCAGAACACAGAGACACGTTCACATCTGGCTGTACCGGTAACCACAAATCAGAATCATCGTTTCGAAAATGCGGCAGTCCTGCACATCTTAACGCAAAAGGGGGAATGAGGGGAAAATACGAGAAGGAAACGATCCGGACTCACTGCATGAATTTACAAGAGCGGCCTTCCGGACAGAAGCCGACCAGGTAGTTGACGCAGATGACCCTCCGCGTGTGCCTGTGCCGGCAGTCAGGACCTGAGGAAGAGGAGGAGCAAATGAGAACAGGACTCGTAACCAAGCAACCTCCAGGCAGCCGCCCTCGAAGGCAGGATGATGAACAAGCAGTCTGGAAGAATTTTCAGGGCACAGTTGGAGCAATTTAAAAAGGGACTCTCCACTTGGCAGGGGTTAACTAAAATACAGAGAATGGTAAATTAAGAATCTCGTAATTTCCTGTTTGTGATTTTGTTTTGAAATGCACCTGCCATTGATAAAAATTTTGAAGTGCATCTGTCCATATCATATAGTATGATAGGATTTGTACATCAATGTAGAAAGCTAACTTGTCTTGGACACGGTTTGTGTGCTTTGCCATGTTTTTTTTCTATAGGTATTGTTACAAACACATTTTGTAGAAAATTTTTACTTCATCATTTAACATCAAGCCTCTTTAATGTCAAGTTTGAAGGAAAATGAAGGAGACCAGGAAATGGTTTAAAAATCTAAAAGAGGAGTCATGCATATATATTGCTAAATTTATTAAATAGCATGCAAATGTGCATAAGGGAGAATGAACATACATTTTTGTGTAGGCTAATACAATTCATTGTAGTTAAGAACTGTATATGCCCAGTTCTACAGTTAACTGTATAATTGTAGTACCTGTTGTTAATGGCACCCACAAGCAGATATTTGTGACAAAAAAGGTTGATCTCTTATTCATCATCAAATTTAGACAATATATTCATGACCCCATCTTTGAGATCATAAGACTGATCAAAAATATACCCTGACATACCTTGAGCTGTTTTTACTCAATATTTGTTTCTTTACAATACGTTTGGTTTTCACGATAACAGGACGGAGTGTAGCATAGTGGGTAAGGAACTGGGCTTGTAACCGAAAGGTCGCAGGTTCGATTCCCGGGTAAGGACACTGCCGTTGTACCCTTAAGCAAGGTACTTAACCTGCATTGCTTCAGTATATATCCAGCTGTATAAATGGATACAATGTAAAATGCTATGTAAAAAGTTGTGTAAGTCGCTCTGGATAAGAGCGTCTGCTAAATGCCTGTAATGTAATGTAATGTAACTTACCGTGTTTACAGAATCCTCTGTCATACCATGGACAATCTTTGATCTTCGACTCTGGGTCAATGTGTAAGAACGGGCATTCTTTGTTACTGCACTCTCCTACAAAGGAAGAGTTGGAATTATGGTGGGAAGGCCAAAAATAAAACGGGCAGGAAAACTGCATTTGCTTGACTCGACAGAGTCAAGATTTAGATTTAGAGTTAGATTCAACTTTATTGTCATTGCACAGAGTACACGTACTGAGACAACGAAATGCAGTTAGCATCTAACCAGAAGTGCAAAAGAAGCAGTAAAGTGCAGTAAGGTGTATGTACATAAGTGAATAAATATGAATACAATATTGATAAATATGAATACAATACAATGTGATATAAATAGTATAGACAGTTATAAACAATATAGACAGTGGATCGGTATAAATATGATAAATATATTATTAGCAAGGTGCCACAGTGCAAGGTTCGTGAAGCTCACAGACCGAATTTGGAGTAGAAATAGCATTCGGGCATCTTGGTCATGTCGTACTCATGCAGAAACTCGCACTGGTCCCCCTTCTTGCAGAGTCCCCTCAGCCAGTGTTTGCACACCACAGTTTTCTCTCCACTGATGTGACGGAAGGGACACATCCCTCCTTCAGAAAGCAATAAAAAGCAAATCGGGAAAAACAACCCGATTGTTATGCACTGGAGATTTTGTTACCACTGTTAGTCTGTGCAATAGGGCCATCCTCTACAAAGTATATACTTTTAAGTAAGTAAAATTCCATTATTGTATGGACTTCATAGTCCATACAATAGTGGAATAGGAAATGAATTAAAAAACATGAATTCAATATTTACCAAGCAGCATAAACTAATTTAATATTACAAATATTTTATTTTTATTAAAAAAGTTTTTCATACACAAACTAAAATTATAAAATTAAAAAAGCAAAGTTCTTGTTTCCAATACTGTCAAATTCAATACTGTAGTTCTGGCTGCATTGTTCAGTGAAAAATCGGTAAAATTATAATTAGGAATTAGGGATTTAGGGATCTTCAATCATATTCTTAAGATGTAACATAGTCCATTAAGGGTGAATTATAAAAATAGTTTAAAAGCATGATGGTATACAAGGTACACAAAAAATGTCCTTACTTACACACGTGATCTTATAATATTTCAAATGCCGCACAGATGACGAGGTAGCTAGTAAATGCATCTCATTAACGCGTCTTAAGTAGTAACTCTAACACGTACCTTTTAAACACGTACCTTTTAAGCACGTAGCTTTCAGAAAGAACTCACACACCGCCGCTCCTGATTCTGAAAAGCATTTAGGAATGTTAAAAGATACTCATATGGCGAAATTGACAGTAAGTGCAAGCAGCAATTGAAGCTGCATCTCAGATATGTGATTTTGTCTTCACTTCAACTTGCTACCAGGAGCGCTGCAGATATTTTTAATCACCATCAACTACCATCTCAGCTAACGTGAACTTCAGGTTTGGCGAAGTTACGTAGCTTTGTAATATTACTGTCAAACACAATATAGGGCAGACCAATTGCAAACCACCACCACAAACATTATGAAAGTTAGGTCGCCAACAACTGTTATACATCAACTGCCGCTAGCTGACACTGGCTGTATACTTGTTGCAGACTAGCTGGCTACATAGTTAGCAAAGTGAAAACTAGATAAAGGAGTCAGTGTTGATGCAAGGTAATGCTTGCGAATTTACTGAACTCGTTACCAACTTGTAAGCTGAGTCAATGTTATGTGCTGGCGCGTAGGGCTTGTTGAAATCATATTTTAAGCAGAATTAGCCAGCACTAATGCTTTTAGCTACGATATTTATAACGTCACTTACTGTCCATTCCAGGGAATGGCAGAGGCTGGGCTCCTAACTGCTGTTCCACAGCAATCTCCAGATCAAATTTTATATGATCCACTGAAGAGATTAATTCCTGCATTTTCGATCAGTGATGATAGCTAACCAATCAGACAGAAATCATAGGACATATGCGAACTGAAAGCTACGAGAATAGCCAAGACGAACGAGTTAGCACCAGTTAGCAAATTGTAGCTTGCTACTTTCCGCTCACTCTCGCTCAACACTTCCGATTCGAACTCTGGCCTCTGAACTTCCACTTTCTACGTAGACCGAAAAACACGCCCTCTGCCCAAAAGTTAATTGGCTTTTCCCCTGGCGATAAAGTACATTGCTCTGGCCATAAACATGACCAGATAATAACAATACATGAAAGTACGCCTCTGCCCCACACAACTTGATATATCTCGATGCTTGAAAGCAGAAATGTGAAGGTAGCAGCTAATATAAAAAAGAAAGTAACTTCCGGTAAGCGCGAGAGCTGAAATTTTCAAAATAAAAGTTTGATTTCACGCTTTTCTGTGATTATTTTTTTCGTAGTATTGAACGCAAAAACACCATCCATTTACATTTTGTTTAAATTAAAATAATTTCGTAATTTGTAGCACACTGCTTGACTGTGTTCTATTGTATTTACACATGAATTATTTATCTGTCTATAAATATATTAAATCTCCACTCTGCAGTCAAAATTATGTTTTCTATTCTGCAATTGTATATGTACAATCAAATTATAATTCAAGTGTTAATTGAGTGTATAAATTATAAATAATAGTAAAGAGGTTTAGAATTACAGACACTGTGTCTGTTATGATTTATGTAAATCCATAGTAAACCAATGAATGCATTTTGGGGTAGAAATAGCACAGGTGGGTAACATAATGACACTGCAGCAACCCCTGTGGTTAATTCAAATATTGTTTACATCCGTCCCCCAAGAAGCCATTGCAAGGTGAAACAGTTTCTTGTTTTTGGTAGGAGCTGTAAAGAAGTAGCTGCCATGTGCCAAGTGGAGAGTGGCTAGTTTAGCTAGTTATTGCATCCACTGTGATAGCAACTGAACAAAATTTGCCAATATGTCAAAACAATTGTTTATTGACTTCTTGAACATTCTCAATGCAAACTGAATGTATTAATGTAGCACTCCTTGCTATATTTTTTCCTTAGATTTAGATGGCATGCAGTCACAGCCAATATACTAGTAAAAACTGTCTCAGACATCCCCTTTTGGGCTCACACTGATAATACAAGAATATAAACTTGATTGTTTTGAGGAAGATACTGTCTCAGCATTATGGAAAAATAGATTTTTATGTTTTTGTAACCTCAGATGTGTGCCGCTGTCTTTTTTTGTGACCTCATATGCTTTACTATCGGAGTGCTCCAACTGTTCCCTGAAAACTTACCAACTAGCAGGCGGTGGTTCACAAATACCAGGGACAAGCAACAATAACTTTTAAAGAGAAACAAGCAACTTGCCAGCATCCTACAGATTCAACACTAATATAAAAAAATATTAATTTAATTCAATTTAATTCTTGGAACCGATCCTCCCCGAAAAAGTACATTGGACTTTTTTTTTGCCAGATCGATAGACCTCCAGACTTGTGGACTATCCCTCCCCTTCGAGATTCCTCCTGGCAGAGCTCAGTGTCTCAATATAGCTGTGAGTCATACCACACTGCACGGTTTATTGATTAATATCTTAATCCACCATCTTAAAAACATCCCTTTTCCATCAAAGATACTGACCATTCTTTGATCAGATTCACTCTGTTACCTTTTGTATTTATTCAAAATAGATGGCTTATAAACCAGTACTGACAATTCTGCAGGACTGAGGACAGATGAAAGCACAGTTCATGAACATCCTGAACATATACACGTCCCATCTTGCAGTTACTAGAAATCATTTGGACCAGAAAAAGTTTTCCCAATGGGATTTAATGGAAGAGAAGGGTAATACAATTGTTTTTCATTAGTTGATAGTTGTGACGGTACGGGTGCTGGGACCCAGGCGCAGAGTGGAAAAACACGAAACTCAAAAGGGAGAAAATTAACAAAGACTTTACTAACACAAGGTGAACAAACAAGGAACAGACAAGGCCACAATGGGCTAAAACACCAACTCAAAAAATAATCTAATGAAACAGAAAACAGGAACTCAAAAACACAGACAGGGCAGAACACGGGAAGGCAGAGCACAAGGGAAGGTCAAAAACACAAGTCAGGAACAAAATACAGGCAGGTGAAACACAAACTCAAAAAATAATCTAATGATACAGAAAACAACAAGAACTCAAAAACACAGCCGGGGCAGAACACGGGAAGGCAGAGCACAAGGGAACAAGCAGGTACATACAGTTTGCAAAATCGGAAACAAACACAAAAGAAACACCAGAAAATACATACGGGTCAGGAACAAAACACAAACGGGTAACAAACGCAGGCAGGTACAAGAAAGTCGGGAAACAAACACAAGGCAGGTACATGAAAGTCGGGAAACAAACACAAGCAGGCAGGAACATGTATGTCAGGTAACAAACACAAGGAACCAGCACCCGAGTCAAGGGAACAGAGAACTTAAATAGACAGGGGGGTGACAAGACACAGGTAAACTCAAAAAACAATCAAACCAGAAGGAGGGGATAACAAGACACAGGTGGGAACAATGATGGGATAACGAGACAACCAATAATACAATTAACAGGGGGGGAACAGGACACAAAACAGAAGTGCCGCCATCTGGCGGCCCAACAGGGAAAACGCAGACAGGAGTACACAGGACCATGACAGATAGTACCCTCTTTTGATAAAAATACAGGTAAATAGCTACCCCCAGGCTAATACTGGAAGTCTGTATATGTCTAGGGAATAAATTGTGTGAGTCACTGTTTTCTCTTTGTCTCAACTTTTTATTTCTTTTTTTACTGGTGTGTATAACTGCTGGAATCCGTAACATAGTGATGCATCTTTTTTCCCAATATTAGCATACACATTTCTGACAGCTCTTATACTCTATACATCAGAGAACATATATATTTATATATATTTATAATTTAATTAAGAAAATTATAATATTTCTGCTTTAAAAAAAAAAAAAAAAAGGTCTTGTTTAATTTATTTGATTGTTGCTGGGCTGATTCTTGGGATGGACTCTTGATTTTTCTAACGCTGTGTAATATGCATGCTTGCCACTGGGGGGCGGGCTTTGAATGTGTTATATCCTTTCTCCAAACATTGCCATTATGAATAAATCCTTACATCCACTGGTGGGGCTGCAGTTGATTCATCACCACATTGAATATTCCTCCCCTCCCCCCTTAACCATAAGTATCATTTTATACATTACTCCTTCCTTAAAAGAACCTCAACCCTCAACCCATTACCCTAGTTCAATATCCTAATTACCCATAAAATCATAGCCTGTGCAGGAATAGAAACTTGATAAATTTCCAATTGGAAAAAAGAACTATGGTGAATGTCATGCTTGTGAATATAATTATGGTAAATATACAATAGAAACAGTTTAAATTGTGATAATCATGGTGAATATCCCATGTAGAAAAAGAACTATGGCACATATCCTGTTTGGGAAGAATAATTGCAATTATGTGTGGGGAAAGGATCATGGTAAGTTTGCTTTTACAGTTTGGAAATGTGTGCAGTGTGGGGTGATAATGGTAAATATAATTATGGTAGATCAGGGTAAATCAGTAAATTTGGTAATCATGCAAATGTCCTGTAATTGAACAGAATTATGATATATATGCTGTTTCGGAAGAGGAGTCTTGGTAAATATGCTGTGTGGGATTTTAGTATGGTAAATATGATCTGTGGTAATGATACTGGCAAAGGGTAAATTTCACACAGACATTAGGAAATATTTTTCACACAGAGAGTGGTCACTGTATGGAATAGCTTGCCTGGACATGTAGTGGAGGCAGAAACACTGGGGGTATTCAAGGCCCGGCTTGATACAGTGTTAGATACTATCTAGCTTTTAGGTAAACTAAGCATTAAGTACAGTTTAGTGGTAGGTGAGATGAGCAGTGTTGGGCTGAATGGCCTGTTCTCGTTTTACGTTATGTTATGTTATGTTATATAATCAGGGTAAGCCATGGTAAATCATGGTAATAATGACAAATATCCAGTTTGGGAACAGAATCATGGTAAATATGCTTAGCGGAAATATGATGAATGCAAATCACAATAAAACATGGTAAGTGTGGAAATATTCCATATGCAAGTATACTCAGGGTAAATATCCAGTTTGAGAAGAGGTCCCCATCAACATATGCAGTGTGGGACAATAATAATGGAAAATATCATAGCATCATAGTAAATCAGGGTAAATATAAATTAAAGTCTGTGTGTAATATAACCATACCTTGTAGGATTAAAATAATGGTAAATATACTTTGAGTCAACAGAAACTCAGTGCATCAAGATAGAACATGGTTATCAAAGTAAGTATTTCATGTAGGAATAGATTCATAGTAAATAAGATGATTTGGAATAAGGCTATTGAAATACACAGAGTGAGATTATAATCATGGCAGATACACTTAAAATGGAATCATGGTGAGTTATGATAAATCAGGGAAAATCATGACAATCGTGATAAGCATCCTGTTTGGGAACCGAATTGTGGTAAAATATGCAGTGTGGGAGGAGGGTACAGGGTGAATATGCAGTGTGGGAGGAGGGTACAGGGTGAATATGCAGTGTGGGAGGAGGGTACAGGGTGAATATTCAGTGGGGGAGGAGGGTACAGGGTGAATATACAGTGTGGGAGGAGGGTACAGGGTGAATATACAGTGTGATTAAAATCATGAAAAAATATACAGTTTGTGAAGAATGCTCGGTTGAAATATGCAGTTTGGAATGAAAATGATGGTTGATATCCTTTGTGGAAATATAATAATCATAAACCATGATAAATATCCCATTTGGGAACAGAATGTTGATACATATCCAGTGTGGGGAGGGGAGCCAAATGAAATAGTGTAGGACTACAATTTTGGCAAATAGGCAGCAAGACATATTTATTGGCGTCAATTGCACAGATAGAGCCTGGATGTATAGAACCACATCAGCTCAACTGCTTCCATATTTACCAGTAGAGGGTGATGGAGATCCTAGGTGTGAAAATAACCTCACAGATATTTTGAGGTTGACATTCAAACTCTCAGCATCCATGAAGAAGGGCACCTGGATTGATGGACAGGCAAATTCCCGATGGAGGGTAATCAAGCCAGACAGAAAAAAGGAAGAAAGCAGGAGGTTACTTCTTTATCCAAACCCAAATTTTTTTAATGTCCTTGCTGTTACAGTTCTTCAGCTGGCTAGCTAATCCCCCAGGGTCAGACCAGACAATGTAGCAATCTCCATATCTATTCAGTGAGAACAGCAACGAGCATTTATCATAACACATGTTAAAATCGAAAGGGACTGAGTTGTCACCGTGTGGGATTCTAAACAATAAAATGACTTAGAAATCCACAAGCACTCATAAATTGTATTTCTCTTTTACCTGCTATGGATGTAAACACCCTCAACTTAAAGCTGAAAGTCAGCTCAAGTTATTGTTTTATTTCGAATCCAATGTGCTCGAGTACCAAGCCAAATAATAAAAGTTAAAAAAACGTCTGGCACTGTCCAAATACTTACACACTGCACTGTATGTACAGTGTGCACACTATCTCCATCAGCTTCATGAATGACAGTTTTCTCTCTGCCAAAATCCACCACCCATTTGATTTGTTGTGTCTTCTATGCAATCTGAGATGTTGCAGTGGCCCGAGACTCTCATTCACCTATAGAGGACAGAAACAAGATGGCATCCTAAGATGGCAGTGAAGATATGATTTCCAAAATAAATCTTCACCTCACTCCCCCGAGTCCTCCTGCAAGCACATACCCCCGGTTAGCAGCAGCTGCCTTTGTTGTTGTCAGGTTATATTTCATAGGTTATAAGGGTGCTGTGATGGAAACTTACTGTGAGGTGCTGACTGTTGCCTTGGAGCCAGACACGTGTTCTGCTAACACGGACAAGCACCTACTGGATTTGCAAATGCATTTGCACAGGTAAGTACATACAGAGCCTAATAAATCCAGTTAAAAGAATTATCCTAAAATGTGGTCAGAAATAATTAATTATTTCATAAAAAGTTAAGTTCAATACAAAGTACTCCCAGTCCTACACATGCACATTGCTGGTTTACATTCTGTAGGTTTACATTCTCTAGGACTGAACAGGTAGCAGCAAAATTGAATCTCTCCATCAGAGAGATGAGCCCATAGATGCGGAAATGAAGGACTACGTATACTATATTCCTTTAGGCAATGGTCCACGGAGTTCCATTCACGTCTGACTTTCTCTTGAAATGCCAGCCTTTTTGTATCTAGTTCTGTCTCTTGGGAGAATTATTCATAGCCATTGTTAATTGACAGATGCCTTTATCCAGCACAACTTACATTGGGAACATTTAGCATTTACACAAAAACGTCCTGTACAAGTGAACCAATTCAAATGACATTTGTCCGTGTATCCAATTTTGGCGCATGGGCGCGTGTTTTTGCGCATGTGTGCGTCTGGTGCGCCAACAAGGTTTTGAAGTCAACTGCTGATTACAACTTCTTAACTGCCACCTCTTATGGATTAACACGAAGCAATCACAGTAAAATGAGCCCGGAATGTTCGGAGTATTTTACCGTCATTGGATTTTTATAGCCAAGCTGTCTAACCATCTCTGACTTAATTACATTAGTGCGTGCATATTATTTACAGCTTATATCCTTCTCAGGAGATTTTGGAACTAGGCCCTGTCAACATTGCTGCATTAACAGGCTGATTAGCATGCTGTGCACAGAATTTCAATGAGCAACAAGTCCCGCGGAAACCTGGGAAAATCAAAGTAGCGACATAATCAGATCGTAGCCTACCTGTGTGGATATCTTTATTGTTGTGTTATTGGCCTCTCAACTTCCTGAAGTGTCGAGCTGACAGCGCGTCCTACTGTTATACAACGTTAAAAACAAGTATCAGGTGCATTGCGGTGAGTGTTTATAGCCAAAGGCTAATTTTCCAACACATGTTCCCAGGTGTGCTAAGAAAACACACGCGAATCCACTTTAAAAATAAAAATATGAACTAATAAGACAGTGTGTGTCTGGGCAGTAGTGAAACAGCTGTGTACATGCGCAGCATTTGTCGTGCGCTAATTCTCTCGGATCCTCCGTTCTTCCCTGCTGAGCAGGCTACCAGAAGTTCTCTCACCTTCGGGTCTTTACGCTGACAGCCGCGGGATTCCCATTACTGCCCGATAGACTTCGAGCTCTTAATGTCCTTTGTCAACTCCCTATTAGCCTTATTAAACAATCAATCATACAGAATGAGCCTTTCCATAGACACGCGCTCTCCCCTCCAGCGCTTGAAGCTTGAGTGTAAATGTTATGATTAGTAATTACTGATCATCGCACCTTTGCTAGCTCAAGAGTACTCTTCATGTGATCCCTCTTCCGTCTCTCCTAACCCCTCTTCTCCCTTGGCAAAAGTGTGGACTGTGAGCATTCTTGTTCGGCAAGGCCTCTCATTAATTTAACTAGTTGATAGCCTATTAAACACTTTCACTTTGCTATTCAGCTAACAGCACGCCCTTGCTTTGTCCTTTCTGCAGAAGCCCCCAGCCTTGCATCAGCTGGGCCTTAAGCCTTAGCAATGTTCAACCAAATTTAATCAGAATTTATTCATAAAATACTTTGGCAATGCGGGAAAAACGGCAGTCCTCCCATTCATTTGAATGGGGGTAGTGCGTTTAGGCTGCGGCAGTAGGGACTGCATGGGGTGCAGAAAAAACTGCAACGGCTGTGCGGGAAGAAGTAGAACCAGAATCAACTTCTGATGTCACGCTGCGGTGGCCAATCATGTAAGCGGAAGGCGCCCACGGGAAGAACAGCCTTGTTTAAATTACCATGTAGCATTCCACTGTTTACCGAGCAACTGTGAAGATATGGAAGAGAGACTGAAATATAGCTGAAACCGGGTGCTATCCAGGCGGAGTTCATGGACCAAACGATGATACTCTCCCAGTTAGGCATGTCAGAAGAGCAGGGCGATGCATCTTCACCACCATGTTCCATTATGACATGACATAACTGTTATGACTCTCAAGGTGTCTAGGGGTAGGAGGGAGTATGTAACATATTTAGTGAAATAAAGTGACCGGGTGAAAAGGTGTTGAGCACATTTGGTGGAAATAATCAGGTCAGACAAGGTTGCAGGTGCTATTAAAGGTGTTATATTATAAGAGTGCAAGTGAAGTGCTATTCACATTTGTACACATTTTTACACAAAACAAAGACACAACTAGGTCACAAGGCCAAGAGACATGGATGTAGCCAAAGAAATGAAATAAACAAAACCAAACAGAGCTAGAACAAAAGATAATCTGCCTAACTAACAAAGAACAACAAAAGACTGCCTATCTAAGTACTCTTACAAACAAGATACATGGTTGGCAACCACCCCTTTTCTAATGTGTCTGTACAAGTTTCCTCCTGCGTGTAGCACCGGTGTATAGAGGCCTCTGTCTTACCTGCCGCAGGGCCTGATCCACACACAGACAACCACACATACACACAAGCAGGGGAACATTCACACACACACACACAAGTCTCTAAATCTCTACATGGGCATACACAAACACACAGCGAAAACGAACAGCGATCAATGACAGAGACAACGAGCGGCAGCAGCCACACAGCTTTTATCTTCCAGAGGAGGGATGTGATTGGTGGAGGCGGGACCAGAATAACGATTGACAGCGGGGACAGCAAATGGGATGATGAATGGCCCTCCTGCAACATTAGAGGGAGAAACACACAGCGACATGGAACGTAACAATAACATAATTGTGGCGTGGGCAGGAACCAAGAGAGTGTTTGGACTGGAATGGTCTGTTAAATCAGACTGAGAGAGAGGGCCAGACACCCCCAGGAAGGAGAACATAAGTAGAGATGGAAGTATGGAAATAGTATGTTAATCACAGCACACATATAGGCCTAAGCATAATATGGAAAGGCCCCAGTGTGCTATGAGAAGATGAGATGAAAGAGGTGTACGCAACCATGAGGGGTCCTGGACTGATAGCACCAGTACAGCACAGAACAGCCAATCAGAGCATTCACATGGAGTGGCAGCACTGGCTGCTCAGCTCACCTGGCAGATCTGTGGTCCTGATCCACTGCCCCTGCACTAACCTATAGGATTAACTGAAGATGTAAGTGCTGGACCTGCTTTTGTATGTAAATGTGCTGGGTCTGTAGTCTGAACATGTATAAGGAGATAAGAGTAAGAGTGGACCTCTGTAGGAGGTTATTCACAGAACTTTCAGATAACCAGCACCTTGTGAATGGAGCAATAATTGTGGAGAGTAAAGCAGTTTACAAAGATATTCTGGAGAGTGACCATTTAAACCCTTTAATGCAAAACAACATTTAGCTCATTTAACACATCAAGGCCTAACTGATTAATTCACTCTGTGTGGCTGGCCATGATAATCACTGTGCAGAGATATCAGCTGCGAAAGGTGCAAATTTTTGTAGAGGCATATGTCATAATGACGTACAGCTCTACCCTTCCTCATTTTTGAAGAACTACGGTGGGCAAGTAATATGAATTTGGAGATACCTCTGACATAGGTGCAGGGGGTGATGACTGAACTCACGTCAAGGAGAGATTTGGGGCAGTTAGCTGCTGTTTCAGCTGTACAGTATTAGCTTGTGAGTTAGCTAGCGTAGTGGACTTACCCTTATGTGCTCTCTGTGGCCATTTAACAACAAGGATCTTCTGTCCTTGTCTGAGGTGGGGAACACAGACGGTGTCCAAAGTACAGGTACGGGAGCGGTGAAATCACAGATCACTGGAAAATTTGTGCTATTGTTAATCACATTGCTAGCTAGCAAGCTTCCTCATTTTCCTCAAACACGGTCAAGCTGGCTAACATTAGCTTACTGCTGTTTTGTTACTGCTGCAATCTGTCATTCTAGGTAATCATATGAAAATAGCATGTCATTGCTATGTTCCAGCATCATATCACTACCACTGCTCCATCTACCATACACACATTATATTGCCACAAGTAGACTACTGTCAACAAATACATAATATACTGTATTTATTACTGGCAGTAATGTGTTACAGGTAAAGTGCATGTTTGAGTCTTTTGCAGTGGGTTAATTAAGCAAATCAATGGAGCTGAAGTCATGAAGTATTAACATTAATTACATTTGATAAATACTTAAAAATCTCACCCAAAGACATGCAACATGCAAGGGAAATTTAGTTCTGCAAAGGACAGCATGATCCAGCGATTTCAGCAAATAAAATGTTCATTCAACTGCACTGACAATAAACATTGAGCTATTTAGCTGGGCTTTGTTGTGATGGCTAAAGTTACACAAGCTTCAGAAGCAGGTGTTCTAAAAAGGACAACACAGAGACTTGAAAAGTGTTCACTGAACACATTTATGTCCATGCTTGCAGAGGAATGACAGTGTGAATGGAGGTAACTGACCCAAACCTTGTAAACAGTAATTACACGTGAAGTGGCTAAAAACCCGACATTGAAAACATTTCTTTTTGAAGTGGCAGTAGTAATGGTAATACTGCAAATTGATTTCTTAAACCAACACAGGGTACTTCTCTCTTTATTCCACTAAAAGTCAAATCAAAATCAAGCAGGTTGTTTCGCTGTTGATGCATCCTTTAGAAAAGCAACAAATTACGGAAAAGAACAGCAGACAAGTGCGATATTTTAGTCAGATAACTTATCGAAATGCGTGGACGTGGAGAACACCCTTATCAGCTCTCGTGCGAGGGAGTGTCAACAAATGTCAGCCATACATTTCTCCTTGCCTGGCTTAAAGCCTTTGTCTCCTCTCCCATAGTTCTCTCTCACCAGTGGTATTCTATTGAAACTACAGGTAGAGAGCTTAGGGAGAACTCATTTTAATCAGGGAGACTGCTTCTATTCTACAAGTTAAAAGTTCATTCTACTGTGGTAATTAATTCCCCTTTAAGGTACGAGAAGAAGTAGTCAATTCTCAAAAATGTAGTCAATCAATGAAGAGATGTGAGCACTGGACTGGTATGTTCGCCTTTCTTAGTCCTTGAAAGTACCTTAGAAGTTGCATTCTGTTACATTTAGAAACTTTTTTCAAGGACGATTTATTGAACCAGCTCGCAAAACATTGCAGTAGTCCATGTGAAAGGCTATAAATACATGAACCATTTCTTCATCATCATGTAGGAACAATATCTTCCTCACTTTAGATATATTACTAAGGTGAAGTAAGGACATTACTGCAGTATTATTAATGTGAGCCTGAAAGTAGGGATATGAATAGTCGCATTAACGTTTTTAACAACCCAATGTGCTATGGCAGTGAAGCCATCTAAATTTAAAGCAAAATTTGAGAACTCATGTTTCAGCGACCTTGGGCCTACTGCCAATATCTATTTTAACCAAATTCAATAGGCCTATATGAGCATTGTGGGTTATCAATGCCTTTATATCCTTAAAACAGGCTTCTTGTTTGGAAAGCTGGACATATTTACATGGTTTAACTGCTATATAAAGTTGTGTGTCATCTTTGAAACGGTGGTAGTTAACCATATAATTTCACCAGCAGTGAGCTTGGTATAGATGTAATCTGTAATCTAATTTATTCGGTATTTGTGCTCTTCTTGGTTAGTACTGCATTATTATCATGCATTGGTGCTTTTGTGAGGATCTCACTGATCTAGGAATGTTGTAGACCAGGTTTTGCACTATTACTCAAATAATTGAAGTGAATGCACGTATTTTCTCCCATATTTTGAGTTACTCCGGATAAGAGACTGCTAAATGAACATCAGTAATGCTTTTCTAAAAAAAGTGTTTTTCTGAAAATCGTCTGTGAATGGATGAGTCCCACAGCCTTGGATGGAATCTGAACTGTGCCCGTGCCGACTGTGGCTGGTTGCTCCATGGGGCAACATGCAATCAGCCATTGCTTCACCCGGGGTATATGGGAGTGTTCTGTCAGGTTCCACGTTTCATCGCTATCTAGTGAAGACTCATCTCTTCAGACTATACCTGGACTAACTACCACCACTCTGTATATTTCACTCTAAATCCCCCCCCACCCCACCTTCATGACACTCGTTACATGTTCCCCCATCCCAGCACTTTTTGGTAATTTGTATTTGTCCTAATACTGTAGCTTGTTCTTCTGCCTAGTTGGCTTTGCAGAGGTTAGGTCACTGTGTGAACTAAACTGTGTTCTTGGCTAGAAATAGCTGTACAAAAAAGGTATTGTATCTTATTGAACCTGTGTTTTGTAGTTGTCCATGACCATGAAATGCACTTTTTGTACATCGCTTTGGATAAAAGCGTCTGCCAAATAAATGTAATCTAATGTAATGTGGTGCCCCCAGCTGGTCAATCGGGTGCCCGTGGACTGCATGTTAAAGCCGCATATGAAAGGTCCTCCTCCGACTCCACCCTGTGCAAGCTTAGCTGTTGTCTGCTGTGTGAAAAGAAGCAGCTGTTGACACCACGGGTTTCGAAGGAGAACTGCGACAGTCCACCCGGTCCCGAAGAAGAAGTGGGGTTTACATATGACTGTCACTGCGGCTGCAGATAATTGCCCATTCCAATTTAGGCAGGGAACTGCATATACTCAGCCCCGCATTGGGTGCCAAATTATTATTTTTTAATCTGTGAGGTGATGTAGAATGTTACACTTGGTTTAATTTGTTGCTTGGAACGATGCAGTGTGGTGGATAGATCGACTCCCCTGAAATCCCCTGACACCCCCCCAAGGCTGCCTCAATCTGGGAAGATTTCAACTTCATGAAGCCTTTGTGTCTCACTGTATTTGTAGCTATAAAATCCAGACCATGGTTGAGTTTCCGCTGAATAAACCACAGGTAAATCTCTGTCAGACTGTCTGTCATTCTTCTGTCCTCCAGCCGCTGGTGCATCCTTACACATACACCGACTGGTTTTCTAACTTAATACTCCATTCTGGTCGGTTGAAATCTAGATGTTTTCAATCGACTGCATCGAGTCTTGAAATATGCTCAACGCTGTGTATGTTGTTTGTTTTTCTGCTGGAGCATGATGCTTAGATGCTGATACATTTCAGAATCAAGTCAGCAACGGTAAAATATGAATTTCGGAGATATGGAATATGAACTTCAGAGTTGTGACTGGTCAACCCAATAGGTAGGAAACTGTAAGTGGCTTAAACAATTATGCATAATTATTATGCAATTATGCAACAGTGTTTGATAGGAAAATAACTTCACAATAGAAGTCAAGGACAACAGGTCATTGAACAGGTTTATCACTGGGAAAAAAAACACAAATGTCCTATTCAGTCCAAAACTACTCATTTGATTATATATTCATTTAAATGACAATTTGTAGCAAAAAAATAAGAGTAATCAAGTAAAAAAGGAGGCTGCATAAATTTAGAAACTACAGTATGTTCTCTGTCTCAGACTCTCCTGTGAAGATGTTCATGCTTTCTCAGCTTATTTTTCCAATTCAGTTTGGAAAGTATTTACCCTGCATCATCATACATCCTACATCAAGAATAAATAAAACATTGTTCAATTTCTCATTCAGTTTTGCAATTTAGAAGCTGAGTACATCACTTAAATGCTCTTGCACATTATTAAGGTCAATTTATCTTCAAGTTCAAAGTCCACCAGTTGGAAGAGGCAGCCTTTATTGACTAAAATACTTGGAGTGATTGCTCTGTGATGACTTTCCCACAGGCTGTAGCCACGTGTTAAGCCTCTGCATAAAATTTATCCTCCCTTTGCTAGCATGTGATACGTGCAGAACTCCCAAGAAGATGATGGCGGTTCTCCTCCTAATCCTCGCTGCTAATTCCACAAATTTGCCCTGCAGGACCTCAATTCTACCTGCACCAACATCATTGGCTCCAGCATGGACCCAGGCCAATCTATCCAACCACACCCTGTCCACATCTGAGACTCCTTGTCTTTTGAACACACTGTACTGTCCGCAGCTATACCTCTAATAATAGAGTCCTCTTCTATCACTAAGTCCTTTTTCGTGGAGGATGTGGCCTCCTCGTTTACCCTGGGAATCATCAATCCTCCCACTCTCAGTGTCATAGGCCAACTCCAATCCCTGCGAAGGCTGGTATTGGCCGGACGGCACAACCTCTGGAGATTCAGCCCCTGTTTGGTATGCAGACCCTTTTCTCTGGCACATGACCTACTGTCACCCTGCTCTCCTCACCTGCTCTGCAGGCTCCCTCCTCCCTTCCTTCTGCATGCGCACTGCCTCTCCAAAGAGACGTGCTAATCAGCTCCTGAAGCTCTACCTATCCAGAACTGTAGAGTCCAGCACGTTTATCGTCGAGATCAGGAATCGTGAGACACTTAATGAGACGAACTCATCCCAAACACTTTCATCCAGAAATTCATTCTGCAACTTGTGCTACCTTAAGCCTTATTTTTTATCTGTGATATATTGTTACCTCACCCTAAGCCTGTTTACTTTACTGCTGAGGCAGAGAAAACAAGCCTATTGTGCAAACTGCACCAACATGGCTCCAAACAGCCAGAGAGAAAAACGAGGAAGCCCTGCATATTACTAATTAGTTGTTCTGCTAGTAGTAAAATACATGCAGCACCCAAAATGAAATTAGATTGCACTGATGTTCACTTAAGGGCAGTAAAGCTCACGAGGAAGCATCTTACAAAACCGCAAAAACTCTTTTCAGCTAAGCCAGCATGCCAAATGTACTAGATTAATTGGCAAGGTAGCAGACTAGCTAAAAAAGCAAAAAGCTCCACTGTCCACAAACAGCAACAGCTGCTTTAACTCTAAGAGCAAATCAAGCTTTGCTTCTTATACAGGTATGTCTCAGCTAAAATATCAGAACTAATATTAATTTAGCATAAGAAACACACAGAACCCAGATGAAGTCTGGCTTACAAATAGTAACAGCAAACATCTGGGTGAAGCAATCAGTCAAGTCACAGTGATGATTTTACATTTTTAAAATTTGAAATCTGACAATGCTTTTTAGTCTTTTTGTCATGATTTCTATGCAGAGGGTGTGGACAGCTACATTAGAGAAGTATACAGTATGTGCAGCAACTGTAGGAGTACTACTGCAGAGAATCATGAGCAGGTGTGGGTACTACTGCAGTAAATCATGTGCAGGTGGGGTACTACTACAGATAAATCATGATTTCAAATTAGAGAGAACAATTGAGAAATAAACAACAAAAAAACAAGATAAGCAAAAATAAAAAAAATTGAAAAAAGCAAAATAATTGATATGTACTGTATGCAGTGGTGCTGGAAGTTGGAAAATTAATTACATTTCATTTTTACTACTGTTAATCACTGAATATTTTCATTTCCCAGAAGAGTTTATGGATGATTCATCAAATTCTTGTTTATTTTAGACAATTGCATCCTCCATTGCACACCAATTACACACCTCATTACACACTTATTGCACCAATATTATACATCCTATTATACCCCATTACACTGTCTAGTACATGTCTATTTCACTCCTATTTTAATCCTATTACACCCCAATTACACACACCCCATATTATTCACTCTATTACACCCATATTATACATCCTATTATACCCCATTACACCGTCTAATACATGTTTATTTCACTCCTATTACACTCCGATTACACCCCTATTACACACATATTATACACTATATTACACCCCTATTACACACATATTATACACTATATTACACCCCTATTACAGCCATACTATACATCCTATTATACCCCATTACACCATCGAATACATGTTTATTTCACTCCTATTACACCCCGATTACACCCCTATTACACACATATTATACACTATATTACACCCCTATTACAGCCATACTATACATCCTATTATACCCCATTACACCATCTATTACGTCTATTTCACTCCTATTACACCCCGATTACACCCATATTATACACTCTATTACACGTTTGTTGCACACATATTATGCACCCTATTATACCCCATTGCATCCCCTGTTACATCCCCAATTACACCCTCTCCATAATACCCCTTCAGTAATTCCCCTGCCATCTCCTGATGCCCCATGAAGGCTCTCAAGAGGCCTGCAACTACGCACACACATGCATATTCAACTATACACAGATATGTGTTTTTGTGTGTGAGTGTGTTCATATGTGTGTGCATCTGTGTGTGTTTATTGTGTGTGTGTGTGTGTGGGGCGTGTGTGTGCATGAGTGTGCGTGTGTCTGTGTGTGTGAGTGTGTGTGTATGTGTGAGTGAGTATGTTCATGTGTGTGTATGTGTGTGTGCCAGAGAAAGACACAGAAAGATTAGCATCATTTCCAGCTGGGAGCCAGCATGGAAGCTGCAGTCTGGCATTTCTCAGCCCCTTTCTCAAACCACGCTCCCCATCCATCCCCGTGCCTGAGAGGAGAGCTGCAGCCTGCGGGGCCACGCCCCCTCCGCCTCCCATTGGCCCAGACGCGCCACCTCCCTCCCCTCCCCTGCCTCATTGGCATTCAGGCAGCGCAGCGTGTGTGGAGGGCAGAGGAGAGCGCGAGTGCTTCAGCGGCTGCCTGCCTGCCTGCCTGCCTCTCCCGCACTGCCACTGCTACTGTCGCTGCCACCGCTACTATCGCTAACGTCGCTACTGTCGCTAACGAAGCTACTATCGCTAACGAAGCTACTGTCGCTAACGCCGCGCTGCTGCTCGTCTGCAGGTCCCCCGCGCCGTGAGGGAGAGAATGAGGGGGCTCCTCTGACCCGCCAGCCAGCCCGCCATCGGCACTCGCCTGGGACCCAGCCGCCAGGGAGCCTCCTGGGGATTTTTTTTTGGCCGCGCGCCCCCTGGCTGACCCTCCCCCCTCCCCCCGCCGCCGCCGTGGTCCCTCTGAAATCCCTGGCCGGTATATGGATAGGAGCTCTTTGTTTCAGCTCATACAGGAGCAGGTAAGGGGCGGCTGTTTGTTTCTATGGTTACCGTCTCCGTAGCGTCTCTCTCTCTCTCTCTCTCTCTCGCTTTCTTTCTGGAGTTAATTCTGGGGCGTGCGAGACCGCCGCGGCTGGGGGGGGGCTCGGTGAACTCCGCTCCAGCCAAAGTTGGAGACGGAGCGCTGCGGGGTGAAATAGCACGTCGCCGTGGTTACCCCGTACGCTCACCCTGCTCGAGGATCCGCGCGCCTCCTCGGCCACGCGTCGGACCTCCTGTTCGGCCGCTGACGATGCCCAGCGAGCGGTCGCCGGAGCTGGCTGATCGGCTGGACAGACGGCCCATTGGTCACCCCAGGACGCTGCGCTGCTAGCTCCGTCTGTGGACCAGTAGTTTTAAACGTCACCCTTGTTGGTGTTTTAACACTTCGGATTCGGTCATTACTGTCTGTTGCTTTCTCTGGCTCCGTGTCTATTGCATTCGCTGCCGCAGGGCTGATCTGAAGAGTGTGTTTGCCCGGCCCCCACGCTGGTCTGTGATTGGCGATCCTTCAGCGGCGCACAGCTCCTTAGCCGCGCGCGGGTTTTCGGACAGCCGCGGCGGTTACTCACCGAAGCCTGTGCTGAGGGGCCGAGGGGCCGAGGATTAACCGCGCTCGCGGGACGCCTGAATATTCAGCGCCTCCTGTAGGTTTCCTGTGTTCGGTTCGGGCGCCGTTACTCAGCTGGCTCAGAGCTGCCTGTGGTTAGACTGTCCCTGACCCTGAAGTCACCCTACCCCCCCCCCACCCCCCTTTCCAGGTCATTCCAAATGCTACCCATTGTCTGCCTTCATGAGGCTCATTATTATAAAGAGACAGAGGGGGTAATGGCCTTGTGATATACAGTGCTGGAGCCCTGTGTGTGTGTGTGTGTGTGGTGGGGGGGGGGGGGTACTCTGCCAGTTCATGAGTATGCTGCCTTACAAATATCAGAAAGAGCTCTAATTCGTTGAGGTAAAACCTTGCTTTGTTGTTCTTTAACTTATGTGGGGGAAAAAAATGTACGAATATGTATGTGTGCATAGAGAGATGTGGGTATCAAGAGAGGCGTAAGTGTGTACAGAGAGCCAAAGGAGTGTATGAATGCACAGAGAGACATAGAGAGAGATGGAGCAGTACATAGAGAGGTGGAGAAACGTGTTTTAGCTGCAGAATGCATACATTTGTTTTTCAGATCTTACCAGTCTGCTAAACGAAAACCTGTCATGAGGGGCAAAATAGCGCTAGAACAATGATTAGCCAATTGGTGGGCAGATGGGACTATCGCTCTATAGACAGGAAAGAATTGATTACCTGCTATGACTCAAGAGTCATACAGGAGCCATTATTGAAATACTGTCAAGAAAGAAACTGAATTATGAGCAAAAGTTATTTTATGTACGTTTTATTGTGGAGAAAAACTATTCATTTCTAGATGTGACTTCTTTTACAGAAATTATTTATTTTTTTAGCAGCTAGGTAAGCCAACTCACACCTGCTGTACAGCCAGTCTGCTAGATGTCAGTACTGAAATGTGATTCCTGAAAAGAACATGTTACAGTTTTTTATGAAATGTTTACACGCGTTTCCTGAATTAATGTTCCCAAAACTATAAACACGAAACTCAAAAGAATCAAACATTTTGGCAAAATTTGTCAAGCCTGATGAACTGTAGATTGAACATTTCTCAAGCCAGGATGAAACATAGCATTCAAAATTATGTTATCTATCCTCAGAACTAGACCTTTCAACCGAAACGACACAAACGTGATGAAATGAATAGGAGTGAGGCGTCCCAGTGAGGGCCAGTTACACACTGGTGTGATAAATGAAAAGCACCGCTATGAAACGCTTTACCTACTGTGAGCTTAACTAATGCATTTTCAGTGTTAACATTGTTACTGTATGCACTTGGGCATAAACAATATACTCAGATACAGTACTAACAAAAATATGTTTTTCACTGTACATTTCAGTTGATTGAGTGGTGAAAAACAGTACAAGAGGGCACAGTAGACCTGCACAGGAAGACTGTTTATGTGAAAAACAAAAAAATGAGAAAACTACGTCTTTTTCCTTATCTCAGTCAGGCCAGAGACTTTTGTCCACGTCACCAGCCCTCTGTCTTCTCTGTGTTCTCCCTGGCAAAGGCGGACGCATACGCGCGGGTGACGTACCAACCCCCGAAAAAGCTCGGCTGGTCTACCCCCCCCATTGCTGCCTGGCGACGGGGGGTGCGAGCTCAAGCTGCGAACCTTCCACCGCCATGCCGCAAAAAAACCCCTCAGTATGACTGAGAAAAGGGGTGTGGGGTGGAAGAGACAGCACAGAGGGCTGCTGTTGAACCATTTGCAGACCAAGCTAACGCTGCCCTAAATGCTAGCGCTCGTGGACTGCTCTGGGCCCTCTGGCTCCCTCTGCTCTGGGCCCTCTGGCTCCCTCTGCTCTGGGCCCTCCGGCTCCCTCTGCTCTGGGCCCTCTGGCTCCCTCTGCTCTGGGCCCTCCGGCTCCCTCGGCTCTGGGCCCTCCGGCTCCTCCGCTTGGCCCTCCGGCTCTTGCTCTGGGCCCTCTGGCTCCCTCTGCTCTGGGCCCTCTGGCTCCCTCTGCTCTGGGCCCTCTGGCTCCCTCTGCTCTGGGCCCTCCGGCTCCCTCCGCTCTGGGCCCTCCGGCTCCCTCCGCTCTGGGCCCTCCGGCTCCCTCTGCTCTGGGCCCTCTGGCTCCCTCTGCTCTGGGCCCTCTGGCTCCCTCCGCTCTGGTAGGATGAGGGCGTTGTGGAGTGTCTGGAGGAACATGAGCGGTAGGGCTGAGCCACACTGGCATTTCCCCTCTGTGGGCCGGGGCTATCCATGATGGCACAGTGACCAGTAAGCTCCGATATGCTACCTTTTATCTGCGGTAATGCGCTAATTACTATCTAGGCAAGCATTGTCTGCTCCTGTGAGGACTGAGCGTGAGCAATTGCTCAATGAAGTTCAGCTTGTTGCATTGCAGTGCATTCCATATCAATTTTATTTATAAAAATCCAGCTGATCTAAACGAGGAGAATTGTGTTTAGTGTTTTGTGAAGGGGTAATTTGGGACAGAAATTTCGGTGGAAACAGTGTGCTTATAGTTTTGCGGAATGTGTACTTGTCATTAACGCAGAGGCTTTGAGCTTTGATCATTGTGTCCACAGTACTATTTTTTGAATATGAACAGTTGAAAAGAACTTTAACTTCATGCTAGATATATGTCCGCCCTGCCTCACAGTGCACTGATGGAGAAGGGATACTTGAGGCACTGTCTTCATACGGAAGAAAGGGTTGGGCTCAGTTCTGTTTCAACTGGGTCAGTTTAGGAAATGTATTTTTCAACGAGATTCATTTTTCAATGTTCTGCTAAACTGCCTAAATTTAAATAGGATCAGACAGAACCCTGGGTGTAGGCAAGTTTTTTTTCCAACTGGGGTGGAATGCTGATGGGCGATTTCGTCCAGATATTTGGCTGACCTGCGCAAATCGTCAAGCTTTGAGAACAAAAAGGCCATTTTTAGACAAAGCTGAGAGCTCTATAGGGGCCTCTTCACCAAAGATGGCAGTTGTGCAAAAATATTCTACAGAAATCAAGTTCACTCTGTGATGTGGGCATATACTGTATCTGTCCTTTCTTTTGATGACTAGGTATTTTTGGGGACTTGGGTTCCTCGATTAATTTGCTTGTTGGATGCTGTCTTGAAAAGTTTGCACATAGCCATCACCTTCAGAAACGGAAGTCTCCAATCATATGCATTTCTGGTAAAACTGCAGATTAAGAATATCCCCTGATTTCACATGCATATTCCAGGCCTCTTTAAGTACCCTGGACCGTGGGAGGGGTGTGTTTGGAGACCGAAGGATCTGGGAAGGACCCTTAGTAGTATAATGATGAGAATGTTCCTTTAAAAGATGCTGCTACAGTGTAAAGCCTTTGGGTTAGGTTCCTAATGGATTAGGTTCAAGGTATCTTATCGTGAAGAATAAGATTTATTGTTAGGGTTATGTTGCTTGTCAAAAAGGTCTCTGATTTCATCCTGCATAACACTTTCTTTTTCTTTGAAATCCCTTCCCGTCCTCTGTACTTCCTACCGTTTCTGTTTTGCAGGGTTGGCATGGTAACATTTCCAACTTGTCACCTGTTCATTAGAGCACTTGTTCACCAGTAAGCGTTAGTTTACATGGATGTCGAATCGCCTCTCACGTATCGTCTTGAAAAATGTTTTGTGCAGTAGGAAGATCTTTGGGAGCCCAGTTCTTGCACCCCTGTGTCAATGTCTCTGTAACTGATCTAATATTGAAAAGCTGCCAGCAACACAAAAAAATATCTAATAAAATAAAATAAAATAATGACCAGACAGAGAGAGAGAGAGAGAGAGAGAGAGAGAGAGAGTTAGCTCCAGGGGCTGGTTTATTAACCTTTGTGAGAGTCGGTGCTAGCTCAGCGAATACATTAATCTTTGTGTGCAGGAGGGCACGGTGTTGAGCTCAGTCACGGTGTTAAGCTCAGCCTATTTCTGGTACGTTGCTGAGCACTCACACGCGCACCCTTTTCACTAACGCACACGTCGGGGCGCCTTAAGGCGCGACATTTGTGCTGCATCGCCACGGCTCACTCCGCACTCTGCTGCAATGGCTCAGCTTAGCGTACTCCGCGACACTGCGCAGTTGTTATTAATGGCTACAAATTCTGCGTGGGAAGGGGACCATCTGTACGCATTAAACTGTTGTGGTGGAGTCCATCTGCAGTTTTGTGCTCCTCCAGACACAGAGCGATAAAATAATTTACTGGGCTTCCATTAGCGATAAAGCTTAACTATTTGTGGCTAGCTGCTGAAACTGGAATTCATTTGAAAGTCATCAAGGATGAGTTTGATTGGTGTGAGCTATGATATGGCCACACCCTCTCAGGACCTCCAGAGTTCACCTGCTTTGCATGTCCTGCTTTAGTGTTCCCCTATTGGCCCATTGACCTTTACTGTCCTGTGGATGCAGGGGTAAAGCCAGGGAAGGCTGCATATGCACAAGGATACAAAATGAAGGCAAAACAGTAAGACGTGTGGCGCAGCCTGGAGGGTGGCCAGCTCTCAAGTCATTTACAAATCCTTCCTTGTACTTGGTCCGCTGCCATGGCACTGTGGTGTGATCCCTTCTCTCTCCCTCATGTGCTTCAGCTGTGCCTCTCCCACCTCTCTGTCCAATCTGCCTCAGCTGTGCCTCTCCCACCTGTATGTCCAATCTGCCTCAGCCGTGCCTCTCCCACCTCTCTGTCCAATCTGCCTCAGCTGTGCCTCTCCCACCTCTCTGTCCAATCTGCCTCAGCTGTGCCTCTCCCACCTCTCTGTCCAATCTGCCTCAGCTGTGCCTCTCCCACCTCTCTGTCCAACCTGCCTCAGCTGTGCCTCTCTCACTTCTCTCTCCAATCTGCTTCAGCTGTGCCTCTAATCTCTCTCTCTCCAATCTGCTTCAGCTGTGCCTCTAAACACTCTCTCTTCTGTCTGCTTCAGCTGTGTCTCTCACCTCTCTCACTTCTCTGCCTTAGAATACACCTTCTGGTATACAGTCAGAGCATACCTCCTTGTACAGGATGAGAGAATAGCGCTATGCATATTGTTCCAATATGATGTATTTCAGTACTCCTTATAGTAACTATTTTTATTTGTATATTTTGAAATGTCCTACAGGAAATTGTTTGTAAAAAAACATAGTGAATCTCCCTCATACAGAATGTACATCTCTGACACTCAGCATCTGACTCACACTTAGTGCTTCTGAATCACATACACACTATCTCCCCAGCATGACCTCCCTGCAGCTCCATAGTAAAGCTTTACTCTATCATTCATCCTTTATCAATGTCTGCAGGGAGCAGTGTGCCTCAGTGCTTTTTTTTTAAATTGACAGCTATGTAATTATTGAATTGAAAAGATCAGACTTTTCTTGGGTTCAGAATTCATAGCATAGTATATACATATAGAATGTTTAGAAATGTCTGTGGAATGTTTTCATTTCCCATTGATTATTTCTCAATTTACAGTGTTGCAACCTCAAAGATTTTTAAATGGGATATTACAATAATTCAAAAATGATACTTTTATCTTTGTTTAAATATAGACCATTGGTTCAAAATAGGTAGGTTCACACCCAATCGTTGTCATTGATTCCAGAACTCAATGTGGAGTGTATTTATTCGAAAAAAGCGGAGGTATTAGATTGCAAACTGCTGAAGATCAATATTGCCAACAATTGTAAGGGGTTTTCCAGCTGAAAGGACAAATCAGAATAGTCATGCTGTCAGAAGACTGAAGCGACTGCCATGGAAATGTCATGTTAAGTGATGTTATTGGGGTCAAGACCTTAAAGTTTGAAAACTAGAAAAGATTGCAAAAGTATTGAACTTCCTACTGGCCTTTAATTATTGTAATCAACAATTCTAAGGTGAAATGGTCACAATGTAATTGCAAAGGGGCCCGATGTTTGAATCACTGAACATCTTTGGACTGCAAAATGGAACAGGAGGGTTAATATAGCGCTTTTATCCAAAGCGCTTTACAATTGATGCCTCTCATTCACCCATTCACACACACGCTCACACACACACACCAACGGTGAAAGGCAACCATGCGAGGTACCAATCAGCTCGTTGGGAGCAATTAGGGGTTAGGTGTCTTGCTCAGGGACACTTCGACACGCCCAGGGTGGGGGATCCAACCGGCAACCCTCCGACTGTGTAGCCCCAGCTATGTAGCTATGTAGCTATGAGCTATGAGCTATGAGCTATGTAGCTTGGCATCTACATTCAGAGCCCGACACAGCCTATCGGTCTCTGCTTGCTGTGGGTCTCTTGGTCCTTCCCCAAGTAAAGGACCAAGTCTGGCGCCCGTTCGCTGACGCCCTCTAAACGGTCTGTCTGTTCACATCCGAGCATCCAGCGGCTCAATTAGCCGGCCGGCACCTACAAACAGATCCCGCCCACGCTCGCTGTCGACCGCCGGCGTCAGACGGCTCGCGCCTCCCCGATCCTCCGCCGCGGTACGAAAGGGAGCGCGTGTCACGGGCGAGTAAACCGGCGCGGACGGGCGGTGAGTGGATTAGGCGAAAGCAGATCAAAGAGCGGGGAGAAGCTTCTCCTCGTTCTCGTGCGGAGCAGCTTCCGGTGGTTTCCGCGCGAGGCCAGGCTGTGGCTCCGGCGAGCTTCTCCGGCCCGCGCGGCGCCGGGGGAGAGGGCCGGAGCGTCGGCGTGGCGCGGTGCGCGCGAGGGCGGCCGTGAGAGACCTTCGCCGTCACTCTCCAGGGGCCCTCTATCTCTCTCTCTCTCTCTGTCTCTATCTCTCTCTCTCTCTCTTTGTTCTCTCTCTGTCTCTCTCACCCCCTTTCTTTCTCTAGCTCTCTATCTCGTTCTCTCTCTCTATCTCTCTCTCTCTTTCTCTCTGTCTCTCTCTTGTTCTCTCTCTATCTCTCTCTCTGTCTCTCTCTCTCTCTCTTACTCTGTCTCTCTCTCTCTCTTGTTCTCTCTCTCTGCATGTCTCTCCCTCTATCTCTCTCCTCCTCTCTCTCTCTTTGTTCTCTCTCTCTCTCACACCCCCTTTCTTTCTCTCTCTCTCTCCCCCTCTCTCTCTCTGTCTCTCTTTCTTTGCTCTCTCTCTCTCTCTTTGTTCTCTCTCTCACCCCCTTTTTTCTCTCTCTCTCTGTCTCTCTCTTTCCCCCTCTCTCTCTCTCTCTCTCTCTATCCCTCAACCTCACTTCTTCATTTCCGCCCCTCAGTCGTTCAGTGTTAATGTCTTTGGCAGCTCCGCGTAGAGGAGGCGGAGTTTGGCGCTTTTGATTTCGTGTGCGTTTCGGCATCGTTTGACAGAACCTGAAGCCGGTGTGCAACGGAGAATGAGATAATGAACCCACTCGGTTGTCACTTGCGAGGGTCATCGTTTGCCTGTGGATTGATGCGCTGTTCTTTGATAGGTGCACGTCACACTGATGCAGTCAAGGTCAGGGCTTGTACATATTTACAACATTACATTACAGGCATTTAGCAGACACCCTCATCCAGACTTACTTACACAACTTTGACATTGCATCCATTTATACAGCTGGATGTACAGTATAATGCAGCATTGCAGGTTGAGTACCTTGTAACATTTTATGGTGCATCAGTCTGTTACAGCTACAGGTTTTGTAATCCATAGAATATCAGTATTTGTAGAAATACTTGCTGGAATTAAGTGTATGCAAAAAAATTGTGATTACAGTTTATACCAATGCTGCCAGTGCATTATGAATCAGAGTGGCAGCGAATATATATCATTATAATTACATGATAATTAATACTATTTGAGCTTGTTTTGCAGGCATTGCCATTTATAAGGTTTTTATTCAGAAACTCATTACTCTTTACGGTAACAAGTTGCATTTAATACGGTAGCTCTGGCTTATGAACCTGACGCTAAATCACGGGTTTAATGCAGGTTGTTCTCCACTGGGCCCCGGCTGCAGCTCCGTGCCTTGGCTTCACGCACCTGTACGCGCCGCAGTCAGCGCGGTGTTAAAAAAACGGTAAATTTCAAATTCCTTTGGGTCAGAGCATTCGCAGAAATAAATAAATAAATAAATAAATAAATAAATAAGTGATTATTTCCTGGGCCTAATTGCAATCGCTTCATCGGCGTAATTGCTTCGTTTCGTGCGCTCTCTTTATCTCTGTTTTTCGTCCGTTTATTTTGGAGAAGAGGCTCTTGATGATGATTACGCCCATTATTCTCCACATAAAGCGACGTTCGCTTTTTGTCTCGCCGGAATCGGTAATAAGGAGCGGCAGGACTCCCGGCCGTGACGGGACTGTTGATCGATGCGTAGTGCAGGCTCTTCGGCGGCTGCTCGTCCAGCGCTAGCGGTCTTTATCGCAGGGCACCTGCCTACTCCACTGAGCGACTGAACCAGCCGTCGTTCCTACGCCTGATATCAGCTACAGCGTTGACAATCCTCACCAAGCGCTGTCGCTATGCCTGATATCAGTTACAGCATTGACAATAGTCACCAAGCGCTGTCGCTATGCCTGATATCAGTTACAGCATTGACAATAGTCACCAAGCGCTGTCGCTACGCCTGATATCAGCTACAGCGTTGACAATCCTCACCAATCGCTGTCGCTATGCCTGATATCAGCTACAGCATTGACAATCCTCACCAAGCACTGTCGCTATGCCTGATATCAGTTACAGCGTTGACAATCGTCACCAATCGCTGTCGCTATGCCTGATATCAGTTACAGCGTTGACAATCCTCACCAAGCGCTTTCGCTATGCCTGATATCAGTTACAGCGTTGACAATCGTCACCAAGCGCTGTCGCTATGCCTGATATCAGTTACAGCGTTGACAATCCTCACCAAGCGCTGTCGCTATGCCTGATATCAGCTACAGCGTTGACAGTCGTCACCAAGCGCTGTCGCTATGCCTGATATCAGTTACAGCGTTGACAATCGTCACCAAGCGCTGTCGCTATGCCTGATATCAGTTACAGCGTTGACAATCGTCACCAAGCGCTGTCGCTATGCCTGATATCAGCTACAGCGTTGACAATCGTCACCAAGCGCTGTCGCTATGCCTGATATCAGTTACAGCGTTGACAATCGTCACCAAGCACTGTCGCTATGCCTGATATCAGTTACAGCGTTGACAATCCTCACCAAGCGCTGTCGCTATGCCTGATATCAGTTACAGCGTTGACAATCCTCACCAAGCGCTGTCGCTATGCCTGATATCAGTTACAGCGTTGACAATCGTCACCAAGCGCTGTCGCTACGCCTGATATCAGTTACAGCGTTGACAATCCTCACCAAGCGCTGTCGCTATGCCTGATATCAGCTACAGCGTTGACAATCCTCACCGAGCGCTGTCGCTATGCCTGATATCAGCTACAGCGTTGACAATCCTCACCAAGCGCTGTCGCTATGCCTGATATCAGTTACAGCGTTGACAATCCTCACCAAGCGCTGTCGCTATGCCTGATATCAGCTACAGCGTTGACAATCCTCACCAAGCGCTGGCGCTATGCCTGATATCAGCTACAGCGTTGACAATCCTCACCAAGCGCTGGCGCTATGCCTGATATCAGTTACAGCATTGACAATCGTCACCAAGCGCTGTCGCTATGCCTGATATCAGTTACAGCGTTGACAATCGTCACCAAGCGCTGTCGCTATGCCTGATATCAGTTACAGCGTTGACAATCCTCACCAAGCGCTGTCGCTATGCCTGATATCAGTTACAGCGTTGACAATCCTCACGAAACGCTGTCGCTATGCCTGATAACCGTTAAGTGGCTCTGCTTTTGCAGGGACCTGGGTTGACGTTGTATTGAGCCGACCCGCTGCCACCTCATGACCTTCGACCTGGTCGTTTGTATTCCAGGGAGGGAGTCAGTGGACATTTTCCCTCAGGACACTGTGCTGCCTGCCAGCTGCTTGGGGCACATGTGGAATGTAGAGATGATCAAAGTTCTGGAGAGGACAGAGACACAGCTAAGATTGTCATAGTTCTGGAGAGGATAGAAACACAGCTAAGATTGTCATCGTTCTGGAGAGGATAGAAACACAGCTAAGATTGTCATCGTTCTGGAGAGGATAGAAACAAAGCTAAGATACTGTTACGTGCTGTAGAGGATAGAAACACAGCTAAGATTGTTATAGTTCTGGAGAGGATAGAAACACAGCTAAGATTGTCATAGTTCTGGAGAGGATAGACACACAGCTAAGATGCTGTTACGTGCTGTAGAGGATAGAGACACTGCTAAGATGCTCATATTACTGCTGTGGGTGACAGAGATCACAGCTAAGGAGCTGGCCACTACTGTTACTGTATTCCAGTAGATACATGGGTTAAGAAATAAGCAGACAGATAAATAAATGATGAGGAGACCTGGGGAGTCCGAGAAGAAGATTAAACTAGCATTAAGACGCCGCTTGTTCTCAATTAAACAGATTTAAATGCATCTGTCCAGGGCCAGAGAAAAAGCAGAGCAGCTTTACTGCTAACCAGAGCCATGCTGTCCCACGGAGACAAAATAAGTATTGTCTGTTACAGAACCTGTGTTTAGTAGTTGTCTATGACCATGAAATGCACTTTTTGTACGTCGCTTTGGATAAAAGCGCCTGCCAAATAAATGTAATGTAATGTAATGTAATGTAATGAGACTGATCTCTCTCTGTCTCTCTCTCATTCTCTCTCTCTCTCCCCCCTCTCTTTCTCTCCCTCTCTCTCAGTCTCTTTCTCTCTCTCCAACCTGTGCCTAATATGCATTCAGTTAATTCAATATATAGCATTGTTCATGGTTTTTCTAAAGTCAAGGTTAAGAAAAAAACATTGATCAAATAGAACTTAATTATCTCCGTTTCCCCGCGCATCATCTCTGTGCGCCTGTGCTCCGCCCCCTGTTGCCTGTGGTGCTGCGCTGAGGCTGCTGTGTTGCTGTCCTTTTTTGGCAGCTGGACCCAGAGAACACCGGTTTCATTCCAGTGGAGAACTTCGCCAGCCTGGTGGAACACCATGAGCTGCGGCTGGACCCCTCCAAGCTGGAGATGCTGTTCGCGCTGGTCCACAGCAACGAGGAGGGGCAGGTGTGCTACCGCGAACTCATCGAGCTGGTGAGTTCCTGCAGTGGGACTGAGCGGGGCTGGGTGGGGCTGGACGGGGCGGGGCAGGGCAGAGTGGATGGGTGGGTCCAGTGCCATTTCTGTCCCATGAATGCGAAATGTTTTTATTTGCATTCATTTTATTGGTATTTCTTCCAATACTTACATTCAACACATTATTAAGATGTCTATTGCATGTAGCCACTATAAGGTTTATCAAAACTCAGTGATAACCACCAGGGATTGTTTGACATTAAGTTTGTGACAACTGGAGTGTTTCACGTGGTGTTGGTAATGATAACTGGTTTCTAAAACTGTTTGGGCAACATTCTTGTCTTGACATGGTCTCACAACAAAAAAGGAAACTGACCAGAATGTTCTTCAACGTCTTGAAATATTTTAGTTTCAGCTTACAAGTTAAAAGAAAAAAAAATGGAAACACCACTGAGATCGGGGGTATAATCGCTGAACATCTTCACCTGGTGGACATGCTCACAAATCAAAGACATGTCTTTGAAGTATAGCAGTAAAAAAAAATTGAAAAATGTCCTGAGTGAACTTCTCATTCTGGAGTGAAACTCTCTGAAGTGCTGTAGCTTTTGAATGCGTATCCCTATCTCTGATTGGGAGGGGGAGTGGCAGGGGCCCTTGATCACAAAGAGCTGCATCTGTAATGAAGGTATTATGAAAAAGAGTGAGAGAAAGTCATTGATTTTTTTTATGATTGGCTCATTTTTCACAACAGAGTTCCAATTTGCAAAACTTCATGCAAAATGCTACACTGCTCATTTCGAGCTCAAAATCCAATATTGAACGCAAAATGAAAATAACTTTGTGAAATAAGACAGATACATCATGCAGAAGTACACTATACACAGCACTGCGGCAGTTATTTTTCACATTGAAATGAAATAATTTAAAATAAAATAACCATCATCATATTATGTGGTCCTACACAAAATCATTCAAACCAAAACACAGAATCTAAGGTACCAACTGTCATATTTAGATGATCCAAATTTCAATGAACTTTTATGTGTTAGTCAGAAAGAATGGAAAGAATCTTTGGAAAACTCCTGTTCAACCCAGACATGGTATTGTGGCCAATGGTGTATTTTCCCCTTAGAATTCACCAGAAACGTTCATTTCACGGCTGTTCTTAAAATATATATATTTTGCCGGCTCCACAGTGTCACAAACTGCACCTTTTATGCGGTGGTGACTGTCAGTTGTGGCGCACAGCATTTTCACTTAAGCAAAGTAACTGAGAGAGATGAAACAATTACAATCACATTAGGTGACATACGATTGTGCTATCAAGCATTTGAAAATGGTTGTAATATGAGGTGGGAAAGTGACTTTTGCATTTTGTATTAACACGTTTATTACCTTAAAGTAATTCCGCACGTCAGTTTTTAACATGAAGAGTTTTACACATAGGAGCTTCGTTGTAAAAAATGCATCAAAGACCTCGACTGACCCGGAAGGACCAAGGAGACGAGGACGGATAAAATAAGCGATTGGAGTGAGCCCCAAGACTTAGCAACAAAGGAAGGAACAGGGACAACGTAAATAGACTGACAAATGAGAAACAGGTGACGACAATAATTACATCAATGATTTCGTAATCAGTTCAAGACACAGCTTTTGCTGCCCCCTGGTGGTAAGCAGGGGCCACGACCCTGTTAGCATTTTAAAATATTATTTGAACATTATAAACAGCCAAAGCTGAATATTTATTGGGTCAGTTTTTTGGTTGAAAGCCTTGTTCAAGCTAACAGCAGCAGCGCCGCAGCTACGGTTTAAAAATTCGACCTCGCGGTTAGAAGTCCGAGACATTAGGCCTCGTTGCCACCTACCGTGCATAATGCAATTGGCTTTGTCATTGTGCTGCGACAGGCTGTATGTAAAGGCCAGGCTGATGGCTTCATCCTTGTGCCGGTGGAAGCTCTGGAGCGGCACTCTGTTGCTGGTGTTGCGGCCATTAGCCGGCTAGCGTTCGCTACTGCACCCCAGTCAGAGGAAACTCCCTCAACATCCGGATCAGGAGGGAGACCTCCAAGCCCATGAGAGTGTGTTTATCATACAGGGGATTGCTTTTTCCCCAGCGTTTATGCAGAGGATTGTATATAACAGAACCTTTACATCACTATGTTTTGACATGTTTTTTTGTGATCGGTTTCTTCTCCAGTGTAGGTAGATTTTTAAAAATATAGGAATAAGAAATTATAACCGAAGTTATGACTCCTCTCTTGACGGTGACATGTGACGTAAACTGTGTAGAATTCAGTTTGGCTGTATACTTCAGATCCGGCCAGCATTGCATTATGAAATCTATCTAAGAAGATTTCGAAACCCTCGTTGTAAGGGATCTGTACGTTTTGCTACGGAGGCTCTGTGTACGCTGGGCTCTGCAGCTGTGGGAGCAGATAGAGGTTCTGCCCTCGATGGGATGCACTCTTTGAATCCCTCTGATAACACCACACCGTATCAATGAACTCACCCGGAGCCTAGTACTGTAGCCCAGTGCAGTGGAAGAGCTAATATGAGTGTGTGTGTGAGTGTGTGTGGGTGTGTGTGTGTGTGAGTATGTGAGTATGTGTGTGTGTGGGTGTGTGTGTGTGAGTATATGTGTGTGTGTGTGTGTGTGTGTGTGTGTGTGTGTGTGTGTGTGTGAGTGTGTGTGTGTGTGTGTGTTTGTTTGTGTGTGCGCCTGTGTGTCAAAGTCTATAGGGTAATGATGCACACCGTAGGTTTAACTGAGCTGTTAGCCTGCAGCGTCAGTAAAGGGATTCGACAGATTCTACTTTGTTCCTCAAGCTTGATCTCAGCCAGAGAGCTCTGCCAGCCTTGCCTTCTGGTGTGAATAATAAACGTCAACCAGATTCATGCTCCGCGGTCTCCGCATCGCCACTGAAGTGTACACAGTAATGTTTAATAACAGCAGCACAACAGGATAAAACGAACTGTATTTGTGTTGAGATCAAAGTAGTTTCTGACAGCTACCAGGCAGGCCGGGCTGTGTGCGGTTTTTGAGGACACGCGCACACTGCAAGCTTGGGTCGTTCCATTGTAAATTACTGAAACCTGAGAGTGAACTAGTCGTACTCTTCGAAAAAGCACGTGTTTCATTTCATGGAGTAACTTGAATGAATCATGCCAAAGACGTCAATTATTTAGAGCTCGAGTGGAACTCGAAGAAGCTCGGCGGAGCTAGAAACAATGGGCCAAACCGATAAAGAAAAATAGTGAGTAAAGGCTAAATTTGGTTTGTGCCTTGAAATTGGCAACGGTGGGACTTTCCTTTTGAAGCGCATAACCTCTGCTAGCACCCCTTCCAGGAGCTCCATTCTGCCCAGTCAGCTGTGGACAGGAAAGGTCTGGGTGCTATGAACCTTTGTCCTCAGATCTGGCCCATGATCAATACAATTTTTCTTCCTTTAGAAACAGATTTTGTTCATCAACTTGCCAACCAATGTGCAAAGAAAGAAATATGCTTACATTTAATTCTAGGTTGAGATTCAGGACCTGATTATTGAATCCAGGCCAGCGTCTTCACTGTTGGGGGGGCGGGGGGGGGGATGGGGGGGGGGGACATGCAAGACAGCCGCTGACCTCCTTCCAGGGGCAGGGCTCCCGACGTTGTCACGGTGGCAGTTTGCGCAGATAAAATCAATATTGCACTGCACCACAGGGGTTGGACGAGGCTTGTGATTATGCGTTATTATAATATTAATGAAATAAAGGATAATTTATCTGTGTGACAGGCACATTCTGTCCTGGACCGGATCCCCAGTTCTTCACCCTCAGTACTGGATAATAGCCTGCAGTTGTTCCTTAAATAATATTTATTATGAAGGTAGTAATGCATCATCAAAATCCTGACTGTTTTAACAAGATTTAAAAACAAATCTATTGGCAACATGAGAAGTAAAAATCCAATTCTTTTTTTACAATGTTTATTCAGCAGATGTCTTTTAAGAACTTGCTAATGAATTGCCTTGTTATAAACAGAATCTCTGAATGATTATTCCTCTATTAATGGCCTACCTGTGGTGATGTTTTAAACTTCTATTTGTGAGGCTTCCAACAGGAAGTACTATACATGGCTAATGAAGCAGTAATGGTTCATTACTGTAGTTTTGGGAGACTGGCCTATTCCATGGAGGATGTTCATGCTGGGAGATGTGTGGTGTCCCTCCCACAGTGATGCAGTGTGAAGCAGTGTGAAGCAGTGTGAAGCAATGTGACGCAGTGTGAAGCAGTGTGAAGCAGTGTGAAGCAGTGTGAAGCAGTGTGAAGCAGTGTGACACAGTGTGAAGCAGTGTGAAGCAATGTGAAGCAGTGTGAAGCAGTGTGACACAGTGTGAAGCAATGTGAAGCAGTGTGAAGCAGTGTGAAGCAATGTGAAGCAGTGTGAAGCAATGTGAAGCAATGTGATGCAGTGTGAAGCAGTGTGAAGCAATGTGACGCAGTGTGAAGCAGTGTGAAGCAGTGTGAAGCAATGTGATGCAGTGTGATGCAGTGTGAAGCAGTGTGAAGCAGTGTGACGCATGTGAAGCAGTGTTTGAAGCTTTCTCGTCAGCTGTCACTGCCAGTGTTTACAGGCAATGAAGGAAGAGAAGCAGTGTGACTGTAACAGACAGCTGTAATCATAGTGACACAAATGTGACGCTTAGAAGCACTGTGAAGCCACATTTCCTAGGTGAGAATGTGATGCCCTTACACATGTAAGCCAATGTGACTGTTCCCCATTAAAGGAGGATAAATGTAGAAGCCCGTGTTTTATCCAGCACGGTGACGAGCAGGTGAAGCAGTGTGAAGCAGTGTGAAGCAGTGTGACGCAGTGTGAAGCAGTGTGAAGCAGTGTGAAGCAGTGTTTACTGAAGCTTCTTCTTCCTCCAGGCTGCTCACTCTCCTGCCTGGGTGTTGCACTGCAGGCCCAAATGAAGGGAAGAGAAGGCTTATGTGTGACTGTTTTACACAGAACAGCTGCTAATATAGCCGACACAAACCCTGCGGCTACACTTAGAAAACACTAGGAAGGATTCCAACACATTTCCCTATTGGCTGAGAAGGCTATGCCATCTACACTAATCTAACCATATGGCCGTGTTTTTCCCTTCCTATTAAAGGAGGGAGTAAATTAATTAAAAGGCCCTGTGCTTCTAATGGATCACACGGCACTGGTCAGACTGCTCAGCAAGGGTGTAGTCTTAAGTGCTGATGTGCCTGTGCGGGGATCTAGGGTTTGCCTTTCTTCTAGCTGTGGATTTGGGCTCCCCAGTGCAGGCGGGATCTATATTATGTTCCTCTTCTCATTGGATCCCTGAGCTGTCAGTCATGAGAAGGCCAACCACAGCCGGTCCTAGGATTTTGGTGATACTTAGTAAAAATGAATGGGCCTATGCTATAAAAAGAGGAACATGCTGTGTTCCAAACAAAGACCCAAGAAGCCAAGTGAGGTGAGTTAACTGGGTAATTAGCTGCTTTAATTGATCAAGTAAGTGTTGAGTAACAACAAAAACCAGGAGACCCTGAGACTTTCTAGGACATGGACTGGCTTGGACATACAGTGTTTATGCTAGTGGCTGGTTCTATGGCCTAAAGCCAGCCTGCCCCCCCACCCCCACCCCCCCACAGCCCCCAACACACACACACAGGGCACACTGCCCACAAAAGTTCCAGCCATAGGCTTCCTCTTTACGTGAATAAGGGACCGGAGAAGATGGCCTCCATTTGAACCTGAGCGTATTTGTGCAGTTGCTCGGTTTTTTGGTTGGTTGCCAGCGCACAAACGAGCCAGGACGGTCAGCGCAAAGTTTCCCGGATCCATTACTGGTAAATGGCACGAAGGCACACACAGCTGGTTGGCAGGGAGAGAGAACCATCCCATTACAAACTGCCCTGTCATTTTGGCCACGTTTTCTCAGAGCTGTTGGTTCTGCGGGTAATTCCTTTTGTCTCCTCCAGCTGTGGGCCTGCACTATCGTTTGACGCACATTTCCTCAGCTGGGCATTTCTCCTGGAAATATCACGCGGGCTGACAGTTCCTTGTTGGCTTTTTTAAATTGGCTTTGTTGTCACTGGGCAATAGCGAATCTCCCTCTCTTTGGGAGACGGCGGTGTTGTTTTATAGTCCACCTCAGACTCAGCGAGTGCTGAGTCGGTTTGAATGCCACGTCTGTTGTCATAAGCATTATAAGTAAGACTCCAGTAAGCCACTTGTGTTGTCAAGCCTTTTAAAATATTTTCTTCCCGTCGCATCCAGCCTTGTCTCTTACGCAAGACACAGATAATTATGCGGAATAGATCCACCTTCCAATCACAACTAATAACAGTATCTTTATTACCTTGGCCTTTTTTTGTGTGTGTGGCATACGTCTGCTCTCCGGAGCCAGGAGCTGCATTCGGCTTTTCTCTCCTCCTCCTCCTAACGCATGAGTAATTGCCCTCCCCGGACGTAATTCTCATGCTAAAATATGCAGGTCCTCAGCAGCCGGTCGCCGCGGCGCCCGCGAGCCTCATCACCGCCTCGCGGGCGGCGCCGCGAGCCGGAGCCCGGGTTATCGCCGCTCGGCAGGCTCGGAGCCGCCATTGTTCGGCGCGGCGCCGAACTCGCCCGCCGACGTGCTCCTCCGCGCGTCTCTCCGCACTCTCTGTTAATAAACACGGCTCGAGCCGCGAGCCGCCGCAAGCGTCGAGGAGGAGAGACGCCGCGCCAAAATCGTCAGGAGAAGCAGACAATAGCCAGGCGGCGTCGTGTGACAGCGCTGTGTCGGGCTGGACTCGGCAGGTGTCCTGACAGGTAGCGCAGTGGCTAAAAACGCATCAAAAGTCGGCAGCTGCAGGTTAATTTGAGGCTGCTTCCTTTCGTCCTCTACCAACATGTTGTTATCATACTGTAGCCAATGAAAGCTATATTATACTAGACTATGCACACCAGGACTAGAAAGACTGCTTTTTGAAATGCTGTGAGTAAGCAGTCTGCTTAGAAATTTTGGCAAAAAACGCCACATTGATTCAGTACAACTAAATTTTATTTGTTTAGAGCTTTTTACAGAGACACTGTTGCAAGGACACTTTACAGAGGAAACAGAAAGGAAAATTTCTAAACCCCCAAAACTGAGGTAAGAAAAACACTCTACAGTTGGAAGAAAAGCACTCAAACGGTGCAAGAAAATCCACCCAGTGGGAAGAAATCTTGGGAGGAACCCAGCTAAAGAGGGGAACCCCTCCTCCAGTGGCCAGCCCGGTTTAATACTAAAGACAGAATGAGTGGTACCAGAATGTAATGAGAGATCTATCAGAAATCAGAAAAGGTTGGGCATCTTACAGTGCTAGGTATTAAACCAGCTGGTGAAACAGACAGTCCAAGTGAAGAAGTGTATATTAATATGCAGTTCAGAGGGGCCATCCAGGCCTCCAGGTTATGTCATGGCGTGGGCTTCAATCAGGAGAGAGCTGGAGAGGTCGGTGAATTCAGGGAGGGGGAATGGCCCCAGGGAAGAAAATAGAAAAAGAGAAGGTTGGGCAGCATATAATTATGAGATTAGCTGTTGCATATGTATAGACCTAAGCGTGCGTAATATGAAAAAGCCTCAGGGTGCTATGTAATGGGTGTACACAGCCGTGGGAGTGATCCTGGACTGACAGCGCCCCAAACAAGGCACAGAACAGCAAATATGAGCATTCACAAGCTGGCGACAGGCACCAGCGCAGTCAGCTCAGCTCAGATAGTAGCTCCGCGAAACCTGATTTGCCGTTCCCACGACATCCTAAAGGAAACGATCGACTAAAGTGGTACGTTTTGAGCCTCCACTTCAAGACAGAGAACTGAAGCCCGAACATACAAAGGGAGATTATTCTTAAAGGCAGGAGCTCTGTAAGAGAGGTCTTTACCTGCCGTTGTCATTTTAGATATACTTGGAATTTTCAAATAGCCAGCACCTTTCGAGTGAAGCAGTCTTGAAGGAGACTCAAGGATAAGTTGCTCTCTATGATATTCTGAAGCCAAACCATTTAAAGCTTTATACGTCAGGACTAGAAGCTTATTGTCAACCCTACGCTTAACAGGCAACCACTGAAGAGATGAGCGCGCCAGACTTACACGCTCACATTTCTTGTGTGTACCCTAGCAGCCTCATTCTGCATAATTCGGATGTCTCAAGGCTGAATTGCAGTGCAGCCAGAAAATAAAGCACAGCGGTAATCCAACCTGGAGGTTACAAAGGCATGAACCATTTTTTCATCATCCTGCAGGGACAATATCTTCCTTAATGTTGATATGTTCCTCAGGTGAAAAAAGGCTACTTTTGTGATATTTATTACTGTGGGCCTGAAAGGGGAGATCTGAATCAATATGAGCGACTGGTGAGTGAAAAATATTGTACAGGAAAGACAGGGACTCTGCACCAGGTGGAGATTGGTTCTGGGAATCAAAGTTGATGCACCAGATGGAGATTGTTTCTTAGAATCAAAATTGATGAACCAGGAGGAGATTGATTCTGAGAAGCAGTGTTGATGCACCAGGTGAAGATTGGTTCTGAGAATCAAAGTTGATGCACCAGATGGAGATTGTTTCTTAGAATCAAAATTGATGAACCAGGAGGAGATTGATTCTGAGAAGCAGTGTTGATGCACCAGGTGAAGATTGGTTCTGAGAGTCAGTGTCGATGCGCCAGGTGGAGTTTGGTTCTGAAGTGACAAATGCACTGGCTGGGAATGCAGTTTATAGAACATCAGAACACGCTTGCTGATGAGAATCATTTTCAGCATGCTTCACCCTCTGCTAACTTCTTGGAGGGAGAGCAGGTAGCACACGTCACCTCAGCTCCTCTCCAGAAATTCACCCCAGGCTTGGTGGGATTGGCGTGGTTGAGGCAATATCAACACCTCACAGCTTAAATTCAACACCAGCAACATTGTTAATAAAAGTAGCAGTTTTTTAGCATCGAGGCCAAAGCGCACCCAGTAAATCTGCAAGATCGGGCCCTGTGGGAAAACTGCAAGCCTCTGAGGACGGAAAGATTACAATGCATAATTTATTAGCTTAGCAGATGCTATTATGCTGTGTAGTTTACAGTGCATATAGCTCACGGTTGTACAGCTACGCGTTTGCTGATGTAACTAATGCCAAACTTCGTGCTCAAGGCTGCAGCTGTATTTTCCCGCCTGGGAAATGGTGTTCCAGCCCAGATCCTTAGCCTGAACCCGAGCCAGAAAATAGCTGGCATCGTGCAAGATTGTATTTCTCCACCTGAGATTTTGATCAACCGTCTAGTACCTGATACTTCCCTGTTGTCAAATTTGGCAAAAACAACTTGACTAACCTCATGAATTGCCCCTTGGGAAGAGTCAGTGGAGCAGGTTTGGAAAGAGAATGGAGCTGTGATACCCCAGGGGATTCTGGGAAATGCTCAGTGCATTTTTCAGCTACACAAACTGAAGACAAAGTACATTGTGGGTACATTTAAACTGGGCCTGTATTTGGCAGTGTGGTCCAGTGTTATTACATCCATCCCAGAGACTGCCAGTAACAGCCATTTTATCATGACACCATAAAAAGTCCAGGGTTCAGTTCAGCAAGTGAGGATTGAGGAAGACTTGTTGGCGAACAGCCAGGGGTATTTAGGATAAGGTCAAAGCGGGTCACTTGTTTCTCAAGGGGTGTTCCTCTGCTCGAATGATTTACTCTAACTGGGCTGAAATCATAAAAAGCTATAAAATTTTGTAGGAAATATTGATACTCTGCAAGCGATGAAATTGAAACGTGACGGTTGGCGAATATAAGACAAACGTGCTGAAACGTATTTAATCCTAATGCTCTTATAATTCGATGAAACACAGGAGCACCAAGAGCTGTATTGATCTCTCTCTGCATTCTGCAGCCCCCCCCCCACCCCCCTACTCACACGACTCTGCAGTAATTACACCCTCATTCCTGTCCATGCTGTTTGGTGCAGTGGGGCATTAAAATGCAGATCTTACTCTCCAGATATTCATTCAGCCATGTTCAAGACAGAGAGTGCAATTTCCTCTATAGGACATTTTGTCAATATAATAGCTTTATTGTGTTTGCTTTTTGTTTTGTTTCGTTTTCTTCTTAGAAAATTAGCTCGGTATGAGGAGCTGATGTATTTCTTTCGGGGCAAAATAAAACACGGACGATAGAACACTGCTTTTATTTTCCCCAGTGGAGATTGGCAGAGGCATGTAGATTCATTCGAACGGGGTTTCCGTGGTTCTTGTAATTAAAATAGATAAGGAATAAGAGAGAAAACAGATCTCATTCGAAAGGTAGGACAGCTTTAGTGGAAAAAGCCATTAGTGCTGCGTAGGACTTGCCACACAGAACTGAGATTTCTGGCGAGAAGTGTACAATATCAGTGATATTTAAAAAATCTTTTTCATTACAAAGACACACCTGCGTGTTATGTAATTCTGAATCTGTGGTGCTGAGAATCTTTTAGTGATTATAATTAATAATAAACAGTACTTAATAACAAGCATTCTCCTTTAGCAGTGACTACGTCTTTAAAAACAGTGCTATCCACATGTTTTATAACACCTTTCTACTTCTCAAACCCCCAAAACAAAGCCTTTTTAAGAGGTTGTGCACACAAATGACCAATAAATAGTGGCTCACTTTCAATTCAAATAAAATAAACACCCATAAAATGGCCATTATCCCTTGACTGCTTTTTTTTCCTTTTCATTTCTGTTTTTATTACTCTCTGGCCAAGCCAAAAACAAAACTCGGGCCACCCCCTCAAATAAAAAATTAAGAAAATGCTTTATTGGCATTGAATAATATTACTACTATCTATGCATAAGCTGCTTATTTGGTTAGGGTCAGAGGGGGGCTGGAGCCAATCACAGAATGCACAGAATACATCCTGGCCAATTTGCCAATCCATCGCAGAGCCCACAAACCATTCACTCACACATTCATATCTTCTTAGTGTCCAATTTTTAGTGTCCAATTTGCTTACTGCATGTCTTTGGCAACCAGAATACCCAGTACCCATGTGGACATGAAGAGAACATGCAAAGTCCACGCAGAAAGGCCCTTAGTTGGGATTCAAACTCAGTAGCTTCTTGCTGTGCTATTCATGGCACGACAGTGGCACTACTACTACTACCACTACAACAATAATATACTACTACAGTAATGAACTTCTACTACTTGTACTTCTGGTACTAGCACTACAACAATAATATACTACTACAAATACTGCAGTAATGTACTACTATTATTACTACTACTATTTGCACTACAATCACTACAACAATATTATTCTACTACTAATACTACAGTAATGTACTAGTACTATAATAATAATAATAATAATAATAATAATAATAATAATAATAATAATAATAATAATAATAATAATAATAGACAATTCCTGCAGATATTGTGAAGTGTGGTTGCCACCAATGCAAAGTTGACTTTGTGCTGAACAGAGTGAACAGTGTCTGTAGTATGAGCAGAAACAGAGTATTGTGTATGTGCTATAATATCACGACAACAAGGCAATTTGCGACACATAGGTGGTTGATATGGAGATCTAGGCAGTTGCTAGTGTGTTGCTAGGTGGTAGCTAAGGTGTTGTATGCGGTTGCTAGGGTGTTCTAGGAGGCTAGGGTTACGGTTACAGCTAGGGTTAGGGTTTGGGTTATGGCTAAGGATAGGGCTAGGTTTACAGCTAGGGTTAAGGTTAGGTTTACAGATACCATTAGGGTTAGGGTTAGAGTTAGGGTTACAGCTAGAGTTAGGGTTAGGGTTACTGTTAGGATTAGGGTTAGGCTTAGGGTTAAAGCTAGGGTTAGGGTTAGGGATACAGGTAGGGTTAGGGTTAAGCTTAGGGTTACAGTTAGGGTTAGGGTTACAGCTAGGATTAGGGTTACAGCGAGGGTTAGGGTTAGGGTAACAGATAGGGTTAGGGTTACATCTAGGGTTTGGGATAAGGTTAGGGTTACAGCCAGGTTTTGGGTTAGAGTTATGGCTAGATTTCGGGTTAGGGTTAGTGTTAGCGTTACAGCTAGAGTAAGGGTAAGGGTTACAGCTAGGATTAGGGTTAGGGTTAGTTAGGGTTACAGCTAGGTTTAGGGTTAGGGTTACAGCTAGGGTTAGGGTTAGGGTTACAACTAGGGTTAGGGTGAATGTTATAGCTTGGGTTAGGGTTAGTGTTACAGCTAGGTTAGGGTTAGGGTTAGGGTTAAAGCTAGGGTTAGGGTTAGGGTTCCAGCTAGGGTTAAGAGTTAGGGTTACAGCTAGGGTTAGCGTTACAGCTAGAGTTAGGGTTAGGGTTACTGTTAGGATTAGGGTTAGGTTTAGGGTTAAAGCTAGGGTTAGGGTTAGGGTTACAGCTAGGGTTAGGATTTGAGTTACAGCTAGGGTTAGGGTTGGGGTTATAGCTAGTGTTCGGGTTAGGGTTGCCAAAGGCAATCACACTAATTAATGATGATAATAATAATATAATAATAAAAATAGTAGTAGTAGTAGTAGTAATAATAATAATAATAATAATAGTAATAATAATAATAATAATAGCAGTAATAATAATAATAATAAGACTATTGCTCTCTCTCCTCAGATGAGCAGTAAGCGCTCCAGCAGTTTTCGGCGGGCCATAGCCAGTGGGCGGCGTTCGCTGCACAGGGACATTCTGCTGGACGAAGCTGGCCTGGGCGTGTACAAGCGCTTCGTGCGCTACGTGGCCTATGAGATCTTACCCTGCGAGTCCCACCGCCGCTGGTACTTCCACCAGAACCACCTGTGCCCGCCGCCCGTCTTCATGGCCGTGATTACGGTCATTCAGGTAAACCTCTCTTCATTACCGCCAACACCGTCATTCAGGTAAACCTCTCTTCATTACCGCCAACACCGTCATTCAGGTAAACCTCTCTTCATTACCGCCAACACCGTCATTCAGGCGAGGGAATCAACAGCGGCTGTAAGTAAAACATCTATTTTTAGAAATCCTAATGAGAACAGTTTTTTTTTTTTAAACTGACAATTATGTAACCATGGCAGCTTTAAATCTATTGGTCATTGGTTCCTCTTCGTCGTTCGCTTTGATTTTCGTGTGGGGAGGGGTGTCAGCGTCTTAATCCAACCGGACAGAAGTCCTTCTGCTTTCTGTGCACGCTCAACGATCCCCACCCACTGAGGCGAAAGACTTATATGAAATCAATGTTTCAGAAAAGGGGAGCACGGTACAAATAACCCCGGAGCACTCGCGCTGCATTAAAAATAACTCTGGCAGAACAATCCCTCTGGCTCCACTAATTACCAGACTCCGGCGAGGCTCCCCCCGAGCGATTACGGAGGGAAATTGAGTGAAGTCGAAGATAATGGCGGCGACTTTGGCCAACGAAAGCTGTCTGGGAGGGAGGATGACCCTAACCCGGACGGGCGTGGACCCGCGTGGGGGGTGGCCCTTTGCTAAAATACCGCAAACGCCTTCCGTGTTGTGTGATAAGGACGGGACCCGCTCGTCCTCCGTGTTGTTGACTCAGAGGAAAACGCGCGCTTGTCTTCCTCAAATTTATGTGAAACGCGGGAGAAGGGTGCTGATTGCTGAACTTGTAAAGAGACTGCTGAGCTGTCGTTGTGAAGGGAAAAAAAAACCGACGCACGCATTTATTTGTAAGTCAAACCGAAAGACAAACTTGGACTGACTCCAGGCCCACAGTATAGTCGTACCCCTCGTACAGCGCAATAGTCGTACCCCTCGTACAGCGCTATAGTCGTACCCCTCGTACAGCGCTATAGTCGTACTCCTCGTACAGCGCAATAGTCGTACCCCTCGTACAGCGCTATAGTCGTACCCCTCGTACAGCGCTATAGTCGTACCCCTCGTACAGCGCTATAGTCGTACCCCTCGTACAGCGCTATAGTCGTACTCCTCGTACAGCGCAATAGTCGTACAGCGCTATAGTCGTACAGCGCTATAGTCGTACCCCTCGTACAGCACTATAGTCGTACAGCGCTATAGTCGTACCCCTCGTACAGCGCTATAGTCGTACTCCTCGTACAGCGCAATAGTCGTACCCCTCGTACAGCGCTATAGTCGTACCCCTCGTACAGCGCTATAGTCGTACCCCTCGTACAGCGCTATAGTCGTACCCCTCGTACAGCGCTATAGTCGTACCCCTCGTACAGCGCAATAGTCGTACAGCGCAATAGTCGTACCCCTCGTACAGCGCAATAGTCGTACCCCTCGTACAGCGCTATAGTCGTACAGCGCTATAGTCGTACCCCTCGTACAGTGCAATAGTCGTACAGTGCAATAGTCGTACCCCTCGTACAGCGCAATAGTCGTACAGCGCAATAGTCGTACCCCTCGTACAGCGCTATAGTCGTACCCCTCGTACAGCGCTATAGTCGTACCCCTCATACAGCGCTATAGTCGTACAGCGCTATAGTCGTACCCCTCGTACAGCGCTATAGTCGTACCCCTCGTACAGCGCTATAGTCGTACAGCGCTATAGTCGTACCCCTCGTACAGCGCTATAGTCGTACCCCTCGTACAGCACTATAGTCGTACAGCGCAATAGTCGTACCCCTTTGACAGCGCTATAGTCGTACAGCGCAATAGTCGTACCCCTCGTACAGTGCAATAGTCGTACAGCGCTATAGTCGTACCCTCGTACAGCGCAATAGTCGTACAGCGCTATAGTCGTACCCCTCGTACAGCGCAATAGTCGTACCCCTCGTACAGCACTATAGTCGTACCCCTCGTACAGCACTATAGTCGTACCCCTCGTACAGCGCTATAGTCGTACCCCTCGTACAGCAGTATAGTCATACCCCTCTTACAGCACTATAGTCGTACAGCGCTATAGTCGTACCCCTCGTACAGCGCTATAGTCGTACCCCTCGTACAGCGCTATAGTCGTACCCCTCGTACAGCGCTATAGTCGTACCCCTCGTACAGCACTATAGTCGTACAGCGCAATAGTCGTACCCCTTTGACAGCGCTATAGTCGTACAGCGCAATAGTCGTACCCCTCGTACAGTGCAATAGTCGTACAGCGCTATAGTCGTACCCCTCGTACAGCGCAATAGTCGTACAGCGCTATAGTCGTACCCCTCGTACAGCGCAATAGTCGTACCCCTCGTACAGCACTATAGTCGTACCCCTCGTACAGCACTATAGTCGTACCCCTCGTACAGCGCTATAGTCGTACCCCTCGTACAGCAGTATAGTCGTACCCCTCATACAGCGCACAGTTCTGTGGTAACGGTCCCGTTTTTGACCCTGCGTCTCTTCCCTCCAGATCATCGTGTTCCTCTGCTATGGCGTCATGCTGAACAAGTGGGTGCTGCAGACCTACCAGCCGGAGTTCATGAAGAGCCCCCTAGTGTATCACCCTGGCCATCGCGCCCAGGTGTGGCGCTTCTTCAGCTACATGTTCATGCATGTTGGGTAAGAGACCACGCCCTCAGAGAAGGCCACGCCCTCAACGATGACCACACCCACAGAGAAGGCCACGCCCTCAGAGAAAGCCACACACTCAAACTTGGCCACACCCTCAGACTCACTCTGCATGATGTTTGCAAGATTATAATAAGCATTTGTAAGCTTATAATCTTATTTGTACAGGGAGTATTTCCTTAGCTAGTTTAATAAATTCAGGCTTACTTGAAGAATAGTCTCATTCTTGTTTCATGACAAGTAAAGTTAATATGATCAGCTGACTGAAGCCACTTGTTCACTTGAGCAAACATGCATATTGCATCTTTAAATCTGTGCAAGATAATCATTGATTGCTGAAATATAACAGAAAAGCTGCCCTCAAGTCAGCAAAATACTTAATTGAAGTTTGAGAAAACTATGATGGCTACCTGGCAGGATGAAGAAGACTTATGTGAAACTATATAATAGTATAATAAACTATATGAATCAATAATCATTGTGTATCATAATGAGCATATATGTCCTATTAACTACTCCTACAATTGAAGGGATTTACACTTATTGGGCCTCATTCACAAAAATGTTCTTAAATTATTCTTACTTTAGTTCTTAAAAATGTTCCTAGGAAAACCAATATGAGATTCATGACACATGTGCAGACCTTAGTTTTTTTGCATATCCCAGGTATATGAGATGATGAATGCTGGCTGTTTGTTAATTTTATGCGGAATCCTGTTCATGAGATTAGAATAAGGAAACAGTCATGAACAAATACAGATTAGAAAAAAAATTATGAATGCCGAAATGTTCTCGGAAACGTTCTTATACGCTGTTTATGATCAAATGTGATCGTGTACATGTTTCGTGAATGAGGTCCATTGCTTGTCTATTCCATCTAAATGTGGACAGGAATCTAGGGACTCAGGATAACACAGTTAAATTATATTTATAAAACTGTGCAGTCACAGTGAAAGTCCTCTGTTGAGGATATGTTTCTACTGTAAATTACTTTTAAATGGATTTATACACACGTTTATAGGATTATTCCATCCCAGGAATTCACATATCCACTTACATTCATTTAGAAAGCATTAACTTTGAATGCTACTTGAATCCTCTCTACCCTATAGCCACAGTGCAAGTGACAATGCAGTTTCTATCAAAGTGGCATCGATTTTATGAGAATCAAGATGTGATTTTCTTAGTCAGGGTGGCTCCATTTTTAACTGTCTGCCACAAAGACCTGGAGTTAGGCTGTTATATTACAGGTATAAGATCCCAGATGTGTTACCACAAAAACAAACATGACTATTCGTAAGATCTGTTTCAGCTGGAGAGCCAGCGTTGTTCTGCAACATTTATCATGGTCAACAGCCCAAATCATTAATCACGCCCAAACTCTTCAATCTTGCATTGTGAAACACTCCCTGGTTTAAATGCACAAATTGTATGACATTACACAATCCATCTTTTTGTTTTAAGTAATTAATTCAAACACATACACATAATTTACACATAGAGCACTTTCATTTTAAAGCTGACTGAAGGAACTCGTACAGTAGATTGTTGGCAGATGCAAGACAGAACTCAGTAGTACTGAAGAACTTTAATGCCATGCTTATAAAAAAACCAGGTCAAACATGAGCCAAATAATGTATAAATGCACAGTTAATGCTGTCCCTGCTACAAATATTTCCTGTGCAGGTGTAAATGAGTTGAATGCTGTTCAGTGGCCTGAGACGTTTGTTTTTAGCGCCCCCTGCAGGTTTGGATGACTTGCGTGTTGTTGATTGGCCTGAGATTTGTTTGTTTGTGCTCCTCCGCCCGCAGGCTGGAGCAGCTGGGCTTCAATGCGCTGCTGCAGCTGATGATCGGAGTTCCTCTGGAGATGGTGCACGGGATCCTGCGCATCAGCCTGCTCTACATGGCCGGGGTGGTGGCAGGTGAGTCCCGCCCCTGGGTCGTCTGGGGAACACTTAACCTCACACACACCCCTCTGGAGCTTCTCCTGGGCCTGTGGCCGAGGGGTCCTGCTGTGCTTCACGCGGTTTGGAGGGAGGCGATGGGGGTTGTGGGTTAGCAATGAAAGCCATTTGTGAATGGGCAAAAATACACATAGATATACCGTGCATAGAATTAAAAATACTGTCGGAAAAACTGGAGGTTACCTTGGCTCAGAGGTATAAACCATGCAAAACGGAAGCAGGCATGCCACATTGCGTATGAAATGCACACGAGCAAATACTCATTTTAAATGTGTGCGCGTGTGAAACACTGCCCATTCCAGGGCTCAATGTACTGATCTTTTTTTGGGTGAAATCCACGTCTGGCTCACTGTCAAATACAACCCTCTTGGCCCCTACTCAATCCACTGGGTGTAGCAGCTGCATTTACTCAATGAAGGATATGTGTGACCAATCACATGCTTTTGGATACATTTTTCAAGTTTTTTTAGACATTTCAATTTCAGATAATTTTTTGATTAAAAAAAATATTTAGATATTTAGATTTGAAGTTCCTGATGACCTGACAAATTTTGCATTGGCTGGGATAATGACATTAATGGCTTATAAGAGTACTGCAGGTGGGCCAGCAAATCTGTCCCAGAAAGGAGACAGAAACTTTCTTTAATAATAGTTTGAATTCATTAGGGAAAGTGAGCCTATGGCAACTTGAGAGTTAACCTATAGCAGCCATTGAAAAGCAAGCAGGTCATAAGAAGTCTCTGTAAATACATAAAATGGGCTTCACTGGCACTGTCTGGCCCAAACAAAAACACACTGTAAAGCTGAAATGGTACTTCAAAAAATCCCAAGAACTATAACTTTTAACAACAAAATCAGCCTTCTGCTTTCCATATCAACACGCCCTGTGGTTAGGGATTTTATTTTGCTTTTGGTTTCCATTTTCTTATATTTGATTTGTATCTGCTGGCTTGTCTTTGAGGCTTTGAGGCTTTCATTCAATAAGATTACAGGGAACACAGTTCAATTTCTTCTTGTGTCTTCCTTCTGTGTACTTCTGATGTGAGATTTTGTCAATAATTACATTTACCCATCAACAATCATGTCCAATGCTCAGGCAGTTTTATTGCTGTAAATATTACAAGCAAAAGTCGAACAAATCATTTTCTATAAGCCACTTTTTTCAGTTGTTTTTTGTTTTGTTTGGCTGGCTCAAATCATCCATCCAAAGGAAAGCAAACGTCCTTACTTACACACAGTATGGAAGTGATTTAACATTACATGCTATCCTCATACTTATTTTTGATTTATATATTCTGTGACACTATGCAATTAATAAATAAATAAAACGCTCGTTGAGAGTGATGGAGCAACAGATGTTAAGTCTGTGTGTTTAAGGATCTATAGTTCATACCCGCTCATCCTGATCAGGATCGCGGGGGGTGCTGTCCCAGCGTGCATTGGGTGAGAGGCAGGAATACACCCTGGACAGGTCACCAATCTATCACAGGGCACACCCCTGACTCACACACTCATACCTAGGGGCAATTTAGAGTCTCCAATTAGCCTAGCTGCATGTCTTTGGACTGGAGAAAACCGGATTACCCGGAGGAACATAGGGAGAGCATGCAAACTCCACACAGAAGGCCAGGATTCAAGCCTTCTTGCTGTGAGGTGGCCATGCATCCCACTGCACCCCCGCCCACAGTACATCTTTCAAAAACTTTTTATTTCCCCAGTGTGTTCTGTTCTGATTTCTTTTTGCATGTTTCTCTGTTTGTTTAAAGGAAGGGTAAAGTCAGAACCTAGATCAGCGCTCCATATGTGCTTAGTGGCCATGATATGCTTGATATGTTAAATATGTTTAAGCTTGTGCCCTCACGGAGTATAGGAAGCGCACAAGTTGAGGACTGCAGTGTTTAAACTGAGATGCAGACATTCAACTTGGGAAGGTGCTGAATGAAATCGGGACTGTGCAGCAGCCTGGAGAAGCTCAGTATGACAGCATTCTGGGAATGGGTTTATTTAAATCGGTGCTCTTTGTGTGGATCATCCTCCCTGTCATTATTACGGAGCCATTATGAAATGTGACAGAAGTGTCACTCACTGAGACCACGATTAGGACAAACCTACTCACAGTGATATTAAACTACATCCTTTACCCTGACATTATTGCAAAGACAAATGTCACTGGCACTAGATACATGAGTGATTTTTGTGGAGATCATTTGACTTTTCTTTTGAAGCTGAATAACCTCTTGATACCGTTAAACCCGTCTTTAAAGAGGACTAGTTAAACGGGCGGCATAACATCAGCACCTGCAAATAACTGTGTCCTCCGAGAGTTTTACTCCACTTGAACTGCTGTTCTGTCGGAGCCAAGGCTAACGGCGTTAATGGAACTGCCAGTGTGAGGAGAGAAAGAGAGATGATGAGGAGAGATAGAGCACTCTCTTCCCCTCGTGGAAATACCAGCTACCAGCCTAAGATGGATTCCAGCTGGAACCGGCTTCTGCTCTAGCTGCGTACCATCTGGAATTTGGTGAAGGCCGGTTTTCGGTACCAAGCTGGCCCGCCAGCTGGGCATGGCCTTGCCAGCACGTTTGCTCTCTTGACCATCTTGTTTGCCAGCTTGACCATCTCCAAACCATGTTTGAAAACCATCTGGACCAGCTTAAAGCCAGCCTTGAACCAAGCTGGAATTTCCACCAGGATTCATTCCATTACATTACAGGCATTTAGCAGACTCTCTTATCCAGAGCGACTCGCCCAACTTTTTACATAGCATTTACATTATATTTATTTATACAGCTGGATATAATACTGAAGCAATGCAGGTGAAGTACCTTGCTCAAGGGTACAACGACAGTGTCCTACCCGGGAATCGAACCTGTGACCTTTAGGTTACAAGCCCAGTTCCTTACCCACTGCTACACTCCCGGTCCAGCTCTCCTGTCCGTTCTACGTAGAAGATGGACGAGTGCTGTTCAGAGGAAGTTCTGAGCTCCTGCATACTGAGTTTGAGATCCAGCTGCTGGCTGCCTGCATACATCGAATTTGTGAAAGACCGGTCTGCCGGCCTCCTGGCATCCTGCCAACTGCTTTCTTGACCATCTTTCTTGCCCTGCCATCTCCAAACATGTTTGAAAACCATCTGCAGCTACCGCCTTGAAACCCAAACTGAATTTCTAAACCAGTTGTGTCCTTACATACATTTCAGGCTTTACAGATTACCAGTCTGCTGGCCCCGCATTTACTATATCTTTTAGACAGCTGTTATACTGAAGCAATGCAGGTGAGTACCTAGTCAGGGTACACAACCATGCTCCTACCAGGCTCGACCTGTGACCTTTAGGTTACAAGCCAGTTCCTTACCCTGCTACACTCGGTCCAGCTCTCCTGTCGCTCTCGCAAAATGACGAGTGCTGTTCAGAGGAAGTTCTGAGCTCCTGCATACTCGAATGCTTTCTGAGACCAGTCTGCTGGCTCCTGCATACTCGAGTGCTTTCTGAGACCAGTCTGCTGGCTCCTGCATACTCGAATGCTTTCTGAGACTAGTCTGCTGGCTCCTGCATACTCGAGTGCTTTCTGAGACCAGTCTGCTGGCTCCTGCATACTCGAGTGCTTTCTGAGACCAGTCTGCTGGCTCCTGCATACTCGAGTGCTTTCTGAGACCAGTCTGCTGGCTCCTGCATACTCGAGTGCTTTCTGAGACCAGTCTGCTGGCTCCTGCATACTCGAGTGCTTTCTGAGACCAGTCTGCTGGCTACGGGCCTCCTCCACACTCCAGTAGCAGGTTATTCATCTTCCTCATCCTCACTTGCGTATAATTGGTGGCAGTGACTCAAATCTTGCCTGGGGCATTGATTGCACTACCATGTGAATGCGCTGGAGGTAAGAGTCAAGTAAATCACCCTCTTCTGCTCCCAGTTTCAGGCATGTTGGGGGTGTAGAGGGAGAGCTGCAGAGAGGTATAGGCTGCACGGTGGCCGTAGCCTTGCGTAATTAAGACAGATTTCACAGCAGTGTCACGTGAGCCTCTGGGAAGGCCCGAGGAGTTAATGAGTCGTGATCGCCAGAGCTGGTGCCAGGAAAAGGCCCACCTGCCCTGGGAAGGAGTTTCCCACCCCCACCTGGCCCAAACAGACACGGGACACTCGCAACATTCAGGGAGCCCCTCTTTACAAAGTCAGGAGTGATACAAATGGGGGTGCCCGTCTTGGACCCTGCCCGGTCCGTGCGTTGAAAGCGTCATTGCGGCAGAACACTCAACGCTGCCTTGAATTCTGTTGGGGAATCTGCAGTGAGACAGTGCAGTAGTATCAATCAGGGACGCACCCAATGGCTGTGCTGTTAATACATACGCACTCAGTGCTGTGCACTATTAATGTGCAAAAACCAATGCCCTGTGCTGTTAAAAATTACAGACAAATGCCCCATGCTGTTAATGCACACTCACCCAATATCTTGTCCTATTAATATAATATATACACACCCAGTGCCGTGATCTATCAGTATATACACACTCAATATACACTGCGCTATTAATAAATGCACGTCTAATGTCTTGCTCTATTAATAAATACACTCAATGCTGTGCAATATTAATAAATGTACACCTAATGTCTTGGCTGTTATCATACACACACCCAATGCTCTGTGCTATCAATATATACACGCACGATGCCCTGCTCTATTAATGAATGCACGCTCAATGCCGTAAGCTATTAATAAATGCACGCCTAATGTCTTGGCAGCTATTATACACACACGCAAAGCCCTGTGCTATTAATATTTACACACCCACTGCCTGCACTGTTTAAGTAAACACAACCAGTGCCCGGTACTTTTAATAGAGAAGTCCCTGATGTGTTTCAATGTCTCTCAGTGTCAGAGTGGAACTTCACTATGAATTAGCTCAGCACTTGTGTACGGTGCGATCTGCTTTTGTATTCAGGTGAAAAGCTGGTCTTTTTATAGCACGCGACGATTGCAAGGGTGAGACTGTATGCAAACAGAAGGGTTTATCGCCCCCGAATCGAAACATTAGTCAAAGAGACGTGGCTTCCCTTTCACCGCGAAAGACCGTTTTTCTCAGCAACGCTACAGTCACTCAATCTGCACGCATTACTGTTGTGGGGGTAGTGCCCTGAGCTCACACTTTATAATAAACTGTTATGGAAATAGTTTCATAGAGCATTGAGGGATGGTTATATTTTCAGATTCTGTACAGCTGCAATAAATTGCCAGTGCATTTATGAATTTAACTAGCCGGGGTTTTTCTCTCTCATCTTCTGAAGGCTTCCAGGTCCACTGCTGTGTTTTTTCTTTTTTTTTGGTACCCATTAGCTTCATTTGCCTTGCAAGCTGGCAAACATACTGTATCGTCTGAGAAGTATAATTCTGTGCGAAATGGAATCACTTTTAATGTAGAGGGGCGGTATAAGGCCTGGGGGTCCACAAAGGTACTGTAGGGGGTCCGCATTTATGCTCTCAGCATACCCCCGACCACCTATGGTTCACGTACTCTGTAAAAACTTTATACCTATTCTTTAAATATATCCCTTTAAACTCTTGACCTTGTGATGGGGGTCCCCAGGAGGCCTTCAAGCCGGGTTTGGGGTTCCCTGGTGTGAAGTGTCAGCTCCGGGTAATGAAACCTGAGCCGGAGTCTGTAGACCTTCAGCTCTGTTTGGATGACTGTAATATTCACACAATCCTCCTGTGGCCCAAACCTGCACATATTCATAATAAAGTGACGGAGAGGATCCAGGATTCTTTCGCAGAGCTATTCTGGGACTTCCAGTTTTATTATCATTTTTCGGGAACGTTCTGCCTGAATCGTGAACTCGATTAAGTTTAATAGGTTCTTACTGCAAAATCACCTGCACCAATCAGAGCACCTTGTCCCAAGATGACCGAAAGAAACAAAAAGAAAATGAACACCCGCACCCACCCGCTCACCCACCCACCCACACGCTCAGACTGCCAAACTGCACCTGTCAAATTTGCACACAAAAAAAGGAAATCAAGAAGGAAGCAGAATTATATTCTTGAGAGGAGCTCGTCGGAGTGATTGAAATTCCACGCAGACAAACTGCTCCTGCAGCCTCCACAGTTTAACCAAGCGATGGTGGGAGGCAGTCTCTGGGGACTCAGGATCAGGAAGCACAAGACACCGTCATATGAGGGGTTATTTTTAGAGCGCCCCCTTTTAAAACACTCGGTGGGTGTTTTCCCCCGAGGCATTTTCATTTATACAAACTGCATTTTTTTTTACTGCTTGAACAATATTTTGAAAAAAAATTTTGTATTTTTTTAAAAGTTGTTCTGAAATATTCCTGCCCGTTTTTGCAGTAGGCGAAGCTGAGGTGTAGCACGGCGCATTTCTCACTCGCAGTCATTAATCTTTCTGAAGTCGCTCCCAGGTTCCAATCCACAGAAACCCTCTCTTACTCCGCATACTTACGAAATACATCCCCCTCTGGCCTCGCGCACGCTTACGCTATATTTATCAATAAATCGATCCGTCGATTTATCAGCTCACGTTTACGTACAAGTCGTCCAACTGAGATTCACTGCCGGCCTGGGGACTGTGGTAATTCTCGAATCTAAGTTTGTGGAATAACATGACTGAAGCAGCGGATAGATTTGCTTTGCAGGGGCTCGCTGTTGAGTGAGTGGTTTCACTCTCCTGCTAAAGCATTTCAGTGCTTGGGAGCAGGGCCCGATTCTAGGCATGGGCGACAAGCGCGGGCACCAAGGGCGCCATCTGTTTGGGGGGGGGGGATTGGGGGGGCGAACAAAGGGAAAAAAATTTAATTCGCGCCTTGCGTCCATGATAGTCGGCAGCCGGCCACCCACCTACCCCTGTACGCGCTCCCATATGACAAGCTCAAAAAGATTAACCAACCTTCGGGGGGGGGGGGGAAATAATTCTGCGAATTGTGATTGTCAGTTCTCTCCCTGGCTATTCGCTGATACTGCTGAAAGTGATGTAATTGTATTGAATGTAAAACAGTAGGGTACGATGCCATTGAATGCATGCGGGGGAAGCATATTTAAGTCAGTCTGTTGTAGACCGTGGGTGTTAGCTGACTAACATTGCTAATTTAGCCTTTTTTTTGTAGCACTGCTTCAGTGTTTGGCGCATAGTACCGTTATTTTTATGTCTTTTCTTTTCTTTATAATTTTATTTAATCATATTTATTGTTTCACTGTGAATATCCGTCATGTGCACTCTCCTGTATAATAAACATTTTTTGGGGATGGGGGCGGAGTATGGGCTGGATCCAGTTTCCTGTGCCAACCTACCACCTCTCTTTTGATCGTGAATCCTGTTGCCATAAATCACAATTTCCTATGCTTTGGAGCCTGGGTGCTGCATTTGGACCAGCTTAAAGGTGGACAAGATATGATTTTGACACAATTTCATCAAATATAATTAGATTAAGTGCTGCAGTTGCCTCACCTTGAAGCTGGAAATCATGCCACAAATTAGCACACGTGCATAATTTTGAAATAATGTGTTCACTTGGCAGTATTTCCGAGATGGAAGAATATTTTAACATATTCATGGGACAGATTTGGGTCAAGCTTTTCTTTCCTGCAGAGAGGTGTGTTTTTTCAAGACCGAGCATAAATAATTAACCAGTGGTTTTTAGGAGCATGATACTGATATCATCTATAGGCCATGCCCTTCTCAGTCACCAGACCTGAACCCAGTCAGGCTCTGGTGGAATATTCTACACTAACACGCAAGGCGACTTTTCCAATGGAAGAATGGCATACGTAATATTTCTCCTGCAGAATTCCAGACTCCGGTAGACTATGCCATGGAACGTACAGGACATGACAGCCGTAGGTGGCAGCCCAACACTCTATTACGTGATCTTATTCGATGTCTGTACATATGCGCACCCAACCTGTGGACCCATGCCTACCTGTGCCTCTTCACCCTTCTGCCAGACTCTCTGGCTCCTCTCCTTTCCTCCCGTACTTCCTGTTCTGCACGCGCATCTCCTCAACCTGTGCACCCATGCTTACCTGTGCACTCTCCACCCTTCTGCCAGACTCTCTGGCTCCTCCCCTTTCCTCCCGTACTTCCTGTTCTGCACGCGCATCTCCCAAACCTGTGCACCCATGCTTACCTGTGCACTCTCCAGCCTTCTGCCAGACTCTCTGGCTCCTCCCTTTTCCTCCCGTACTTCCTGTTCTGCACGTGCATCTCCCAAACCTGTGCACCCATGCTTACCTGTGCACTCTCCACCCTTCTGCCAGACTCTGGCTCCTCCCCTTTCCTCCTGTACGTCCTGTTCTGCACACGCATCTCCCCAACCTGTGTACCCATGCTTACCTGTGCACTCTCCACCCTTCTACCAGACTCTCTGGCTCCTCCCCTTTCCTCCCGTACTTCCTGTTCTGCACACGCATCTACCCAACCTGTGCACCCATGCTTACCTGTGCACTCTCCACCCTTCTACCAGACTCTCTGGCTCCTCCCCTTTCCTCCCGTACTTCCTGTTCTGCGCGCGCATCTCCCGCCCCCTCTCCCATCCTTCCCCTCGCCACAGCTTTCGCCGGCCTGTGGAGCGGCCCTTTTATTTCACAGCCGGGGCGAAGAGCCGCGGCGGCTACAGAAAATCGATAACGCCGCGGTGCGGGGAGAGTTACCGGTCCTGCAAGGGACAGGCCCAGCTCACCGCCTCAGGAGGAGAATCCTCCGTGAATTATTGCAAGAGGCCGAAGTATCGAATTCTGCGGAATAAGGAGAGACCGAAAACAAGAGAGGGGTTGTCAGCGGTGTTCAATATGTTGAATGGATTATATTCATGCTCGGTTCAGTTATAAATAAATAAAAGAAGCAACGAATGTTTCCTAGCAGCACGTGGATATTTTATCAGCGAATACCATGGGAATACACGTTTCCATCCGAATTATGGATTCGTACATGAATCTTTTTGGGGCTAATGTTTGTGCTTTGTTTCGGACTTCAGTATCGGATAGTGAGCGCAGTTATGACTGAAAGGGCTCTGAGACACAGGACAATGTGGTGAATATGGGCTGGAATTTAATCTTCTAACCAGTGACATGTGTCCGGTGGAGTGCACCAGCATTCCTGAAGTTTGGCTCCACTTAAACCCAGGAGACTGCCATGGATGGGACTCCAAACTGGAGTGTGGGGGTGGGATATGTCAGAGCCAGAACCACCCCCCACCCCCCCAAACCAGGCCTGCCAATCACAGCCCTTCTCATCAGGGTTGGATAGGGGAGAGTCAAGAGAGGAATCTATCATAACAAGCCTCGCACACAGCTTTAATCTAACTGTGCCTAGATAGCACAGAGCTCTAATCTAACTGTGCCTGGGTAGCACAGTGCTCTAATCCAACTGTGCCTTGATAGCACCAAGCTCTAATCTAACTGTGCCTGGAAAGCACAGAGCTCGAATCTAACTGTGCCTGGATAGCACAGAGCTCAAATCTAACTGTGCCTGGACAGCACAGAGCTCGAATCTAACTGTGCCTGGATAGCACAGAGCTATAATCTAACTGTGCCTGGGTAGCACAGAGCTCTAATCTAACTGTGCCTGGAGAGCACATAGCTCTGATATTTCTCCAGATTGCACAGAGCTCTAAGGAGTGTAGATTGAGGAGAGTATGTATAGTAAAGTCTATTACATACTTACACTCATTACATTATAGGCATTTAAGCGTCTTATCAGAGCACTTACACAACTTTTACATAGCATTTTAATGATCCATTATACAGCTGGATATATACTAAGCATTCGGTAAGTACCTTGCTAAAGGACAGCAGTGTCTACGATCAAACTGCGACTTTGATCAGCCCAAGCCGTCTACCACTGTGCTACTCGTCAAGTATAATTACATTACACTTCCTCTTCGGGAGTCTGCACAACAGGTGTACACTAGCAATAGACCACATCTGTGCAAATGCACGGCACTGTGCAAACGGGTTTTGCGCTTACATTGCATTCAGCAGCATGAATGTGTACGTCTGTTTGTCTGATGTAGCAGTTTCATGCCAAACTGCGTATGTGGGTATGCAAGCATGCCTGTGCACTTGTGTGAGCGCTTTCGAAAATTGCTGTGGTTGCTTGTGAGGAGACGTTTGATGGAATCGCAATTATGAAATCGGCATTTCTCTCTTTATCTCTCTCTCTCTCTCACACACACACACACACACACAGATAAGCACACAATTTACCTCAGATTAGCTGCCCGCCTCTTTCTTCCTCCCTGCAATTATATCTGATCTCACCACTATTTAAATTCTGCACAGCAGCAGAGAATCAACAGCAAGCTTTCCCCAGGCAGGCCGCCGTCAGTGGAGACTGCAGTGGAGTAGGTGAACTCAGGTCTCCCCAGCAAACATCAGAGCGCTGGTGAAGACAGAATTATTCACTAGCGTGATTCAAGCGGATCCCATTCTGTTTGTGCCGGGCTGGGTTCAGTACTAGGGTTCTTACTGTGGTCTGTGCTGGAGTCTGTACTGGGTTTGCGCTGGGGTCTGTATTGGGTTCTGTATGCAGTCTGTATTGTGGTCTGTGCAGAGGTCTGTGCAGGGGTCTGCTGTGGTGGGGTCTGTACTAGGGTCTGTACTGAGGTCTGTGCTCGGGTCTGTTGCAGTGGGAGCCGTGCTGGGGTCTGTACTAGGGTCTGTACTATGGTCTGTGCTCGGGTCTGCTTTTTGTGGTTTCTGTGCTGGGGTCTGCTTTGGTGGGGTCTGTGCTGGGGTCTGCTATGGTGGGGTCTGTATTGGGTTCTGTACTGCAGTCTGTACTGTGGTCTGTGCCAGGGTCTGTGCTGGGGTCTGTGTAGGAGACTGCATTGGCATCTGTATTGGGTTCTGTACTGCAGTTTGTACTGTGGTCTATACTGGGGACTGTACTGCGGTCTGTACTATGGTCTGTGCTGGGGTCTGTATAGGGGTCTGTGTAGGGGTCTCTGTTTGGGCCTGAATTGGGGACTGTACTGGGGTCTGTTGGCTATGCAGAAAGAAGCTTATTGATTTTTTTCCTATCACTGCATTGCACCCAGGAAACATAAATATTATCACATTTCCTCTCAGTTGGGAAGCAGGGCATTATTTTATGAAGACAGTCCCTGCCAGGAGCAAGGTTGGGCAGAAGATTTAGGCGTCCGTGTGAGCAGATCACCGCTGTGGTGTTCTGCGGCCCCCTCTTCGAACGGTGACAAGTATGACAATGAACTGCTTTTCAGTCACAAGCTGATCCCACCGCCACCTGTGATGGACAGAGATGTTTATAGTCCATAGAAGCGATTATATCACATGGTAGTAATATAATGTGATAATTTCATGGTAATAACACAAGGTGCAGCAGGTACGTGGGGTGTCAGGGTCGTACATTTCCTGCCTCGGCAGCTCCCCCTGCTGGTGGAGACGGTAGTTAACCAAACAGCCGGGAGGAAGGTCCTGCGCACAGGAGTTGCCTGTTGCTCCGGATCTCCTCGCTCCCCAAACAGGGGGATCTCATTACCTTCCCGCCATCTGTCCGTTCTCCTCCGCTCCACCTCTCTCCGGAACGCGCCGGTCACACGGCGCCTGCCAAGGCGACGGAAACAGGTGACGTGGGATTCGCAACTCCCCGTGCAACAGCCTGTAAAACCTGTCGCTGGTAATTTCCAGTTTGGTTGAGCAGGGAATGCTCAACTGTTGGTCTATATCTCCTCGATTCAATTACGGTATTTACCATTAAAGCACAAGAAATTGTGTGAAATCTATTACCGAGATTTAAATTGGAATCTTCACCCCCCGCCATTCTGAAAGAGAAGGTTGGTATACCTGTCTGTGGATGGCATATAGTTTTGCCTGCTGTATTTTCTTAGTGGTCAGTGTCCATGACAACAGGCTTGAAAAAAACTAGAGGTAGATATTTAGCAAAATGACCAATGCCGTCTTATTTCAATGCTCATTGGCATGTGCTCTTACAGAGTTTCCTTATGCTCACATTTAGCTTCAAATGTGTTTTAATTATTTTGCTTAAAGGAACCAAAATGAATAAAATGGTACCTAAATTGCTGAACACTTAGCTCATGATTAAGCATTTGTTTTTCAACTATTGCTGTTGCAGAGTGTTTAGATTCATATTGAGCAATTCACACGGCTTATGTTTTTTTAAACACTGAACACTTGTGTGAAGATGCACAAATTTTCGTATTAGGGTTTTCAAGGGATTATTTCATTGAAAATAAACCTTCTCCCTTCTCTCCTGCGGTGCTATAGGAGGTGTTTAATATTAACAACTAGTTGACATTACATTACATTTCAGACATTTAGACATAGCGCCCTCTCAATAGTATTCGGTGAATGAAGCCTCTTTTTTAAAATCTCTGCATCAGCATTTAGCCCATTAATTCAATTAAAATATAACCGAGCTGCAAGGACCCCTTTCTCATTCCTTGGGTCACAGGAAGGTCTGAATTCATCCTCCTGCCAACGGGTCGAAAGAGATATATGAGGCACTGATTGCACCGGGCTATCTGAGGGAAATAAATTGTATTGGGAGAAAAATCAAAGGGAGTTCATTGCTGCTCTAAATCTCCACAGATACCGCGCACAGATGGAACTGGAGGGGAATTTCTCCTTAAAGTCCCAACCAGCTGCAGCCAGATTGCTTCGGCGGCTGCTGGTATGCTGGGCGTGTGTGATTGTGTGCGGGCAGGCCAGGACTGAAACGAGCTTTATAACCTTTGCTGTAGGCAGTGTGGCAGATGCATGAGCTGTGACCTCTGACCCTTTGCCATTGGATGCTTTTTTTGCGGGGGTGGGGGTGGGGGATCTGGACCATGAAGCAATAAAATGTAATAAATAATAACGGTTCCCCATACTTCTCCATGGAGGCCGTAGTAGTCCTCCATGCAGACCCTTTTCCACAGAGGTCGTAGTAGTCCTCCACGCAGCCTAGAATGGCTACTGAGGGTGATGTCACGCCGACTCACTGTTCTTTCTGTTTCGGGATGAAGGGGAACTTTGGCCAGGGATGTTCTTATAGGCTGAACTGAGATTTCATTGCAGGTTGTCCACCAATCCTGTTCTTGAAAACACCATGGGATATGGGCACAAATGGGGTGGGCATGAACTTTTGAATGTAGGGTTTAATATTAGAACTTGGCATTCGCCATCTTGGCAGGATGTTGACTGCATTGTGCCCATGAAATTAGCCGTCATAAGACTGAAAACCATAGACAGGAAACCATGGTAACACAAGGCTGTCAAGGTAATCATGATAAATATCCTATGTGGGAAGAAGAATAATGGTGAGTGTGCAGTGTAGAATCATATTCAACGCAACTACATTTTGTGAAATTTGAATTATGATAAACTACGGTGAAACATGATAAATAATAGTAAATATCCTTTTTGAGCAAATATTCATGGTAAATAGGCTGTGGAATCATAATTAGTGGGAATTTTTTTTTTTTTAAGTTGAATCATGGTAAACATGGTATCATAATGTAAATGTCCTGCCTGGTATTGGACCTTTGGTATATAAACAACAACTTTATTTCAAACCACATATTACTAATTTAACAAAAAAAGCTTGAACCTAAACTTGGCTTCCTTTATAGGACTAAGTCTTCCCTTTTTATGGATAGCAGAAAAAGATTGTGCAGGCTACAATACTGCCAGTTTGTGACAATGGAGATGTCCTATATATGCACACCACAATCTCTGTTTTAAAACCACTGGATGTAATTTATGATACATGGTGCACTTTATGTTCAATCAAGGCTAACATGTAAATATCCTGTCTGGAATTGGATCCACAGTACACATCCTCCTTTGGAAGAAGAATCTTGGCAAATATGCTGCATGGGATTATTATCAGTATAATTTGGCTTGTGGAACTAAAATTTGGGGAACATTTGGATTTTATACATTTCTTGAATGTGTGGTAAATATCCTCTATGGGAATATAATAAAGGTATCTGCTGTGTCTTGTTCTGGAAAAACATCATTCCTTTCAAATACAATAATCATTTAATTCAAAAGTTTCGGAAGAAGAATCATTTAATTCAAACCTTGTTCTGTCTGAACTCTAGCTCTTACGGGCCCCCTGTTTAGTGCCACTAACTCCTATCCAGCCAAAGCCTCTGTACAAAGATAAAAGCTTTGTAGGGGGAGCTCATCCCCGTAAAGAAGCACTGTGTCCACAACAAGAACATAAGATGTGCTGCCAAAATAACTGCGACAACACTGCAGCTACAGGAGAGGCCTACAGATACAACCGGCCATTAGTATTAAGTGAAAAAGGGAAAAAAACTCAGAAATTAATATGTATAAAAAAACATTCTCTGCTCATATTCTCGGCCGTCACGCACTGGCCAGTTTAATCTGCGAGGACAAACTACTGGAACGCCGTTTTTAAAAACAGTCAGATAAAGCACATTTTTTTCCCGCAGCAAGCCAGCCCGAGAGACTGCTGACAAAAGCACATAACTGTGCAAGAAAAGCAGTTTTTCTGTATCATTCCGTGAAATTACATTACATTTGCCGGACGGAGCTTTCTAAAGTCAGTGTTCTGTCGCCCAGACGCTCTAAACCGTTCGCGGCTTACGATGGCGAAAGATGCATGAGACAAGGTGGGGGAAAGCTGGAACCACAATGAAAGATCTGGAGAATTTCAAGCGAAAGAAGATTAAATAATTTGAAATTTCATTATTAGCCTTCTGCTTGCCAGGATTCCAGAAAATCATAGTTTCCAAACCATTTTTGTATTGTGGAAAAAAAACGTATTTGTATTTGTCATGCGATTTGTATTCTTCAAATATTAGAACACATTGTACTGAAGGTACTTCCTCAAACAGTAATATGCATTCCCCATAAGTTTTATGACAAATATATTTGAAATATATTTCATTTATGTTTTTCTGCATTCTCTACAATTGTATGTGCTGCTCTGCCCAAGAATCAGCCTGATGTCTGTTAGGTCAGGTTTTTCTCGGAAAGACTTGGCGTGAATGCATGTTTGTGCGCATTCATGTACCAGAGCTCATACTGTCACGGTTGAGGAGGGTGGGACGCAATTGCGGACCGAGGGGATCTAAAAGTTAACCCTGAGGGGTAACCACAAAATCGCCGAGCGATAGAAAGGGAAGGGGAAAAACCAAATAATAAAGAGCCAAGTAATCGCTCCCTCCACTCACTGAAACTTCTGTCAGCGGGCTCAGAAAACTAAAAGAAATGAAACACCGCCGCAGCGTAGCTACCCAGAAAGTAAAACCCCACTAGAAAAACAGAGTGGAGTAACTTACAAACAAAAAAGGACACTCGCAGCCTGGCGGGTATAAAACAAAAGGAAAACTAAAGAGACGAGGGCAGAATGTCCTCCTCAGCGCGAAGAGATAAACAGCTCGAGAAGAAACCAAATGGTGATCAAATCTGGCAGATAGGATCAACACGGTAACTTCTGCCGATTCTCACACCCCTACACACCAAGAGTCTGACAAACAATGAGTCTGCACTGAACCCCAGAAATCAGGGGCTAGATATAGGCCTCCCACACCTGACCCTCATCAGGGACAATTAGCTCAGAGCAAATGCCTGTGAGGTGCCATCACCTCACCATAGCACTCACACACCTGCCCCTCGTCAGGGTCAATTAACCCGCAGAAATCAGAGTGAGAGTTGCCACCACCTCACACATACATGTACAGGTATATGGAACACAAGCTATGTCTAGCCACAGCTTAATGGGGAATCAGTGGCTAACTGAAATAGCATTAACTAAATAAAGTACTTCTCTATGCTGTCTGGGCGGGTTGCTTCGCGTCTTGTGAAATGATGTGGGATTGTGAGAGCAGGGCATTTTCTTTATCATGCCCTCCTTATTGGCTGCAGTATGGCAGGTCGTATGTAGCAACTGTGTGGCTAACGGGCTTCGTTCGTCTTGACTCGACTTAAAGATTCACAGCTTCACTCAGCTCTATGCTTCATGCGAGACCCTTAGAGAAATTTGCATCTTTTTTTTTATTATTAGACATATTCTGAATTTTTATTACCCATAGCTCACCGCAAGTAGAATTTTAAGAATCCAATTTATTCCACTGAATTATATCAGCTACTTCTATAAAAAGACTGAGAATTATTGTATATATAAGGTCTGATGGATTGAGGACTGTTAAAGGTTATACGGCTGAAGGTCATCTCAAAAAAATTGATGCAAAAGGTTAATGAAAACTTCCTGAGAAATAATACCTTGCTTCTAGGGATTTTTGCACCTAATTTGTTGAACGCTCAACATCTTGCTTTCAGCTGACGAAAGGTTTTTCTTATTATTCAAAAATAAGTAAATGATCGTATAACTCATACCTGGCATGTTGCAGTGCTATGAGTTATACATTTAACTGTGCAGCAATTATACTAGGATCCCAAAACCCATGATGATTGAAGTGCTAAACGTAACAAAAAAACGAATCTATGCCTAACAAATTTGGTGGGATTACTATGTGGATGATCAGTGTTTGTAATGGATAAACATTGAAAGCTATTGTCTAATGTTTTGTTTTTGTTGTTGATCATAATACATTTTACGGTAGAAAGAGTGGCCCATTTCACACAATAGATTCTATGGATTTCATAGTGGTTAATAGTGTGATTCTGTGCCCTTTCTCAATGGAAGCTGGCGGCAGGGGGCCGGGGGGGGCTTAAGAATAATTAACACAAAGAGATTTATGGTGCACCCCCATGACAAGCTCAGTAGGAAACAGGCAGTAGGAAGCACCAAAGGGGATTACTGGAATACTATGGAATATCTGGCAATGTCATGTAAATAGAGTGTTCATGTCATGTTTTATGTACCTCATTAACTGTGGCCCCACCCCCTTTTTTCAATGAAGGATCAATTGCTAATTACTACTCACGCTCAATCTATCATAGTGTGAGAAGTAGGACTCATCCCATGCCTTATAGACACTAGGGCTGTGCTCACTATAACAATGTGGCAATATGTTCTAACTTACCATGTCCACGTATTGACACATGATTGCTATATCAATACATTTATCATTTCTTAAACTCATTTCCATAAACCATCTGTATTACAAGTGCCGTTTTAAGTTCACTTCAAGTGAACTTCAGTGGCTTTAGTATATTATTTTGGCTGGCATTGTATTTCTTAAAGTTTGTCGTTTTTTAATGTTTATAACAAATAACCTCAATGATATATTACAAGGTTTTAATTTTTTTCCGATTCATATTCCCTCATGTATTGGGACATGTATTTTTTTCGTGACCCATGCATTGGGATATGTACTGCATTGTGACCCCTGCATCTGGGTATTTAGTGTCACCAGTCAACTGAAAATACCCAGTCCTAAAAGGTATCCTGGGCCTGTCAGAGTGTCCAGTGTCTGCATCTGCTCCACAAACTGAGCCCCTGAGTCGATACCAAAAAAACACCATACCACCCGAAATAGGAAGAACCTCATACAAGGACAATGACAGCCATCATGATAACGCACTTGTGGAGTGGCCTTTTCTAGAATGGCACTTATTCAGTAAGCTGCGATTTAATCCTGCGTTTGTTGACAGGATAAGGGCTTATTGTAGGCCCCCACCAGTTACTGCTGAAACGGCTTCTTCAGGCCACAGGTTGCCTGGAGGAACCCCAGCAACCCTGGGGAGATGTCCAGAAGGCCAGCCGCCAACGCACGAGCCCTTTCCCCTCAAACCCAGGTCCAGTCAGCCGGAGAGGAACTCGAGCATCGTTTGTAGCTTTCAGTCTACCTGTGGCTGGTGTGTCCTTCCTCTCTGATGCTGTCGCTGTCTGTGTGATTTTTTTTCTCCTCCGTGAGCCTAAGAAAAGCTTCTTTTTTTTCTTCCTCGTCTCAGCCCAACAGTCCCCCCCCTCTCCTCCCCTCCCCTCCCCTCCCCTCGCCTCCCGCTCTTCCACGTTCCCGGGTCAGTGTCGTCATGGAAACAGTTTGGCGGAGAGGGTTTAGCGGTTTTCATTAAGCAAATATACAAGCGCAGACAAGCGGGCCTTCAAACGATGCCTTCTCTGCTGCAGGCACCTCGTGGCACATTAAATACAACTGCGTTTCCACCTGAATCTCTCTCTCTCTCTCTCTCTCTCTCTCTCTCTCTCTCTCTCTCTCTCTCTCTCTCTCTGCCCCCCCCCCACCATACATTATTTAACAAGCAGAAATGCAATCCCCCTGTATATTACCTTTGAAAATCAGGCCCTCAGAAGGAGCGCTTATAAAGACATATAAAACGGGGCCTTTTTTCGTCCCCGGAGAGGCCCGCCAGAATTAAATTGCTGAATAAATTCTCGCCTCTTCTGCCAAACGGGTATGCGCATTTTCGCCAGACCTGGGTAAACCAACCAATGAGAGAGAGAGATCTGTGCTTGCGCTGTCCTAACAGACCTGGGGAAAACCAACCAATGAGAGAGAGAGATCTGTGCTTGCGCTGTCCTAACAGACCTGGGTAAACCAACCAATGCTAAGAGAGAGAGATCTGTGCTTGCGCTGTCCTAACAGACCAGGGTAAGACCACTCTGCTCCAGAGAAACACCAGCGCTAAGAAAGAGAGATTTGTGCTTGCACTAACTCAAAATACCAGGGGGATGTTTTTTTACGAAACAGGGTTACCGAGAACTGCACTGAATAAAACCTGGAATAGCTCTTTTTATACTTCAATCCATGTTCCAGATTTGGAGGGTTCTTGGTTTTACTCAGCGCAGCTATCCAGGTAACTTGGTAATCCTGCTTTGTGAAACAGGGACCAGGATAAGACCACTCCTATCAGGTCTAGCGCCCTCTGCCTGCCTTTTCGCCATTCTGCAGCATGCGTTACATTTCACCATTTACAAGAAGCTCTTACCCAGAGCAACTTAGATTACATTTTCTTTTCTTTTTTACATAAATCTTTAGTCACTTCCATTTATAGAGCCTGATCTTTTACTGAAGTAAATCAGGTCAGGCACCTACCCACAGCCTTTGAGTTATAAGTCCATTTTTCTAATCATTTATGCTGTACTGCCACCCAGCACGACAGGAAATCCTGCAGCCAGAGCCACACGTCCTCTGTCCCAAACGCACTGGGCAATGAGCGGCAGAGCTCCTGCCAGCTTTCATCAGTCCATACAAACAGCCAATAGGAAAGCTTTTCTAGATACTTCCAAATACTTTTTTAATCCTACTTTTAACTGTGGACCCTGTTCTTCTCTTTTCATTCTGGCTGAGTGTTTAGACTATTGTGTTTGAGAGATCAGGGTGTGAAAAAAGCATGTGGAAGTTTGGTTGAGAGTCTAAAGGTCCAGGGCCTGGAGTAAAACCCGGAACCTTCCCAAAATTTGGAACATGGACTGAAGTACAAGAGCTGTTGCGGGTTTTACTGAGCACAGTTATTCAGTTAATCCTGTTTGGTGAAACAGGGCCCAGGTCACTGTCTGTGTGCCACTTTAATCACTGAAGTGTTTGTGGTGGCTGGAAGAGGATCTGCAGAGGACACGTATCCCAGCAGGCAGCAGGTCTCGTTAGGCAATTACCCTTCAGAGCTGGCCTGAGCTCTGTGTTGCTCTTGTTGCCAGCACTACAGTGGTATGGTTTCCAGGGTCATTATGACTTCCTGAGGCTGATCCCTATTTGAGGCAGAGGGGAAGAGCATGCACAAGCTCTCTAGTCCCAGAGTCAACAAATGGCTTCAAAATTAATGCGATAAACAAAGACACCAACGGACCTTGTAAATATATTTTGAGGGTAAGACAGTGATTAAGAACTCCACTCATCTCATTTGCCTGTTAAATGAATTCTGGAGCAGGACTCTGGAGTCCAGCTAAAGACCGTAGGCTTGGGTGTTGGGGTCAGAGAACGCCTGCACTGAAGAGACAGATCTCCACAGACTTCTGTTCATGAATAAAACTAAGAGGTCCAAGTTTTAGGAATCTACATGCTGAACGCTGATAAATTGAGATCGTAATGGGGTTTCGACTGCATCATAAGAGTAGGTGGCCAGTGTACCCCCCCCATCTCAGACTATGGAATCTCACCTTGAGAGCTAGGAAATGTTCCCCTTTTCGCTCTTGAAGGTCACTCAGAATTGCTGGACACAGGGAGGTTAGCAATTCCAGTTAGCCACATTTTTATTTGGCTACAGAGCAAGAGAGCTCAAAAAAAAGAAAATCTTCACCTTTCCCCCTCAGAGGTTCTGAGCACTCACTAATATATCAAAGATGAAAAACCAAAGACATTAAAACTTTTCAGCTCAGTTGTAGTTTGTCTTGCCTCAGTCTCCGCTTTCTTCACTGTGTAAGTGAGCACACCTTTAAGCCCTGGGCTGATTCGCCAACGCATCTCAGGCGTGTGCCCACTCAACGAGTAGGCGTGGCTCCAGCCAGCCACACAGTCAGAGCAGCTTACTTGCTTACTATTGAGTATACTTGTATGCAACTTGTGCACTCAATAGCTATATTTGAATGCCACTGATCTGCAGTGTTGTTCAGTGATTGTAATTACCTTGTGCTATGAAAATGAAGAGCACCTGTAGTCTGAGCAAATGTAATTCCACAACTGAAGACTCTTGAAAAGCAACACCCTTAAATGTTAGAAAATGCCTTAAAGACCCTGTCAAGTTAACACACAGCAGTCAAATCTGCAAGGGGAGTGACATAACAGATTGTTTTCCTCTTTTTTCATGGTAGTCATGAACTCTGCTGTCATGAACGGGCGTCTGAGAATCCTGCTGTGTTTTATTGTCATTTCATTGTCATTTATATAAAGGCCTAAAATCACATATTCCCAGAATGAGGCGATCTTAATCACTGTCTTGTTTTATGGGAATAAAAATGCATGGATCTTCTTGTCAAGCAAACACGTTCTGTTTGGAGTATTGTGATTTATTGTGGCTTATTAAATTTTATGCTCCATTGTCTGTTTGTTATGCATAACATATTACCTCAGCAGACAGGTTTCATTTGTCAGAAAATCCATTCATGCCGTTGAATATCTGTTGGGGACAGTCAGATTTAAATGGATTCGAATCTCCAGCCTTTCAGTCGTACCCCACTAGGAATCTGAACCTTTCGGTTATAGGTCTGGCTTTGTGCTACCGCCGCTCTTCGCTGTCACTGAGAGTTGCTTCTCTGCCGTAGCCGTCAGCTCTACTTCCCACAAGACACCGGCGTAGCTACGGAAACAATGATGAGGACAGGCGCTGAAGGTGTCAGCGTCAGCTAAGTTAAATTAATGATGTTGCTGGCAGGAGGTCTTTGTGCGCTACACTCAGGTGCTAGTCCTAATCTCTCACTGAGGAAGAACTGAAGACGCTCCCCGTGTTCATCATTGTTGATTCTGGCTGCGTACTGCTGGGACAGTTTTAACTGTAATTTGCGTTATACATACTGGCGTCCAGGCAGAAATTTCACCTCGTTAAATAGATGTTAGTGTTGGGCGTAGTGTGCTTAATGACCTTGCCTGTTTCACCGGCTCTTTCTCTCTTCCAATTTTTTCCCTCTACCTCTCTCTCTCTCTCTCTCTCTCTCTGTATCCCTTTCTCCAGGGTCACTGACGGTGTCCATCACAGACATGAGGGCTCCTGTGGTAGGAGGATCCGGGGGGGTCTACGCTCTGTGCTCGGCACATCTGGCAAATGTTGTCATGGTAACTGGCACCGTCATGGCATCCGTTGTTATCGTTATCAGTATTAATGAGGAGGAAATGTCACGCTGTGTGTGAGGCTGCTCCTCAGTACCAGGCTGTGCCTGAGGCTGCTCCTCTGTGCCAGACAGCTGCTGCGTGTGAGGCTACTGCTCTGTGCCAGACCGCTGCTACTCATGTGTCCAAGCGGAGATGTCTGAAATGGTCTATGTTAAATATGATGCTTGTCCACTGAGCAATTCTCACTGCTTACATGAAGGCTGTGTGTGAGCTCACAGTTTTTACTGAAGGGAACAGCATCAATTGCAGTTGTCCTCAGGCTTGAATTAAATTTAACATTCTAACTTATGGTTGGCTCAGCTAAGATCCATTGCTTTAATCATTGCAACATATGCTTAAGTGATGATACTGTGTAATCCAATACTTTAGCATAATTCAAAATTAATCAGTGTAAACGCTACTATTGTTAATTTTAGGATAAAAATGATACATGGCAAAAGGTTTTCAGTGTAAATATGTAGAAGGGACTGTTTTGCATTCAACTTGCTGAACATGACCTCCCCTCAGAAACATGTGTGATTGGCCAAGATCTTAACAGGGACACTGCTCTTTAGAAAGGACCAAACACTGCTTAAACACTACTTCCTTCTGAGCAGCAGGTGGCCCCACTGAACCAGGACCCAGGTGCATTTGCACCCGTGTGTATGTGTACTGTACATGTGTTTACGAGCCCTGTGTGTGTGTGCCTGTGTGTGTGTGTTTGTGTGTGTGTGTGCCTGCGCACATGTGCGTGTGTGTGTGTGTGTGTGTGTGTGTGTCTGTACACCTGTGCATGTGTGTGTGTGTGTGTGAGTATGTATGTGTGTTTGCATACCATGTGTGTATGTGCGTTTGATTGTGTGTGTGTGTCTGTGTCTGGGTCTGTGTGCCTGTATCTGTGTCTGTGTGTTTGTGTGTGTGTGCAGGAAATTTTGTGTTCAGAGACTTGTGGCTCAGTGTGGCCTGAAAGCCTCTCACCTGACATTAGCATTTCCCAGCATTCCTTAATTGGCTGGCCCACCCAACCTCTCGTCTTCGTAGACACCTCTCCTGGCAACACTGCTGCAGTTGTGCTGGTGTATAAAACAGAGGGTCAGTAGAAAAAGAATTGTGTGCTATTAATAAAAACTGGGTGCTGAATCCCACAAAAACTATAAATGTTTCCTGTCTGGAATTTCAGGCTTATTTTTATTGTGAAGAGTACTACCTTCCTCCGATGCACCATTGTAACCCCACCCCACCCTCACTCCCCTTTCCACAATCTCCTCGAAAAAGAAAAAAGGGGGAGCAAATAAATACTATTTTGTTTAGGGGCCCCATAGTCTCAGGGGCACCCCTGGGTGTGCATAGCCTACAGGAATAACGAAAACTGGATCATTACTGCCTTTTTATACTGACAATGTATGCGTCATTGATGAGGACGTTTGTGTTGCAGAACTGGGCAGGGATGCGATGTCCATACAAGCTGCTTCGAATGATCCTGGCCCTGGTGTGCAGTAAGTATCTGTATTACTGTGGTTATAATACACTTAATACCCCACTGAGATACAGATCTACAACAATTTCATTTCATAAAAAACTTTACAGGTTTAGCTGTAGGGGACACCATTTTCAAAAGTTCTCTACATTACGAATCCCTTTGATAGTAGCACTCAGAATCTGACTTCAATTAATTACAAAATTTGAAATGTAACAAAGTGACATGTGGTAAGCTGGTATCCAAATGTCTGCATTTTTTCAGAAGTTGTTTGTTCATTTCTCTGGTGTGGTGCTGCAGCGAAGCTGTACTGTCTCTGGCGAGACACCGGGGCCCTTTAATTAATGTGGAGAGAGCCCTCAGTGGTGTTGCTGAGCTCAGCAGTGTTCTTGAGTGTGGTTGTGGTCTGTACTGAGTGTGGTTGTGGTCTGTACTGAGTGTGGTTGTGGTCTGTACTGAGCATGACTGTGTGCTGTACTGAGTGTGGCTGTGTTCTGTACTGAGCATGACTGTGTGCTGTACTGAGTGTGGCTGTGTTCTGTACTGAGTGTGGCTGTGTTCTGTACTGAGTGTGACTGTTCTGTACTGAGCTAGCTGTGTTCTGTACTGAGCTAGCTGTGGTCTGTGCTGAGCATGCCTGTGGTGTGTACTGACTGTGACTGTTCTGTACTGAGCTAGCTGCGTTCTGTACTGAGTGTGGCTGTGTTCTGTGCAGAGCATGACTGTGGCGTGTACTGAGTGTGACTGCTCTGTACTGAGCTAGCTTGTGTTCTGTGCTGAGCTAGCTGTGTTCTGTGCTGAGCTAGCTGTGTTCTGTGATGAGCTAGCTGTGTTCTGTACTGAGTGTGACTGTGGTGTGTACTGAGTGTTCTGTACTGAGCATGACTGTGTTCTGTACTGAGTGTGGCTTTGTTCTGTGCAGAGCATGACTGTGGCGTGTACTGAGTGTGACTGCTCTGTACTGAGCTAGCTTGTGTTCTGTGCTGAGCTAACTGTGTTCTGTACTGAGCACGACTGTGTTCTGTACTGAGCACGACTGTGTTCTGTACTGAGTGTGACTGTGGTGTGTACTGAGTGCGACATAGGGCGACATAGCTCAGGAGGTAAGACCGATTGTCTGGCAGTCGGAGGGTTGCCGGTTCAAACCCCGCCCTGGGCGTGTCGAAGTGTCCTTGAGCAAGACACCTAACCCCTAACTGCTCTGGCGAATGAGAGGCATCAATTATAAAGCGCTTTGGATAAAAGCGCTATATAAATGCAGTCCATTTACCATTTACCATGAGTGTTCTGTACTGAGTGTGACTGTGTTGTGTACTGAGTGTGACTGTGGTGTGTACTGAGTGTTCTGTACTGAGTGTGACTGTGTTCTGTACTGAGTGTGCCTGTTCTGCTCTGTGCTGAACACAGCCGTATCCTCTCCCCTGCAGTGAGCTCAGAGGTTGGCCGGGCTGTGTGGCTGCGGTTCTCCCCGCCCCTGCCCTCCTCGGGGCCCCAGCCCAGCTTCATGGCCCACCTGTCGGGGGCGGTGGTGGGCATCAGCATGGGCCTGCTCATCCTGCGCAACTACGAGGAGAACCTGCAGGGCCAGTGCTCCTGGTGGGTCATCATCTTCGCCTTCGTCACCTTCCTCCTCTTCGCCATCTTCTGGAACATCTTCGCCTACGAGCTGCTGGGCGTGCAGATCCCGCCCGCTCCCTGAGAAAGGGGCTGGCCCCGCCCCCTTCCTTTACCCATAATTCCATCTTCAGATTAACCTTTCATTAACAGTCCTCTCACTCAAGGGTCCAACCTTCGGGATACAACCGCTCTGCATCTAAAGAGGTTCTACTCACGTGTGTTTTCATACTCCACATGAAGGGATTTGGCCCCAAATCAGTCATCACATGACCCTTCGGTATCCAAGGCGACCAAGAGGTTTTGGAGGGCAAAACAATCTGCATAATGTTAGCCTGATGAGAAGAATAGATATGTATGCAGGAATTACATTAACCATGTGAACGGGAAAGGGAACACAGTGTAGATTAGATGTGTGGTACAGCTATGACGGTGAGTTTCACTAATCTGTGCCCTGTACCATCTGCCCTCCAATATCCCACAATGCATTAGCAGACTATGAACCGCTGAAGTTTGCATATGCCACTCTGACATTGCTCCTGTTAAAAAAAAAGACTCAAAGTTCAAGCAAGGCAACCCTGACTGCCCTGTCTCTGGACTGTCTTGAACCCGCAGTCATCTGGTTCTAAGAGATGCTGATTCCTGTAACGGAATGTACTTGAAATGGTGCATCTTTTTTATGTTGTGCTTATTCATTTGTGAGCAGATGTACCACGTGTCCTTTATTTATCCGTGGTTATTTATTTGTTGTTTCGTGGCAGGAAAATTCTAGAAATTGTGAATTATTAATTTATTTTGAAGTTATTCATTTTGCGTCTGATCTTCTGAAAATGTGAAATGAAACGAAATCCATTGTATATAGAAAGAAAATGAGACAAAAGCTTGCATGGCCAACTGACTGTCCTTTTGATCTTTTTTAAACACTTTTCTTTGTTAGAGACTGAATAGTAAAATCATCATGGTCAGATCTAAGAACTATTGTGCGCTCAAGAGAAAAATGGAAAAAAGTGGCAGTAAAAAAAAAAGAGTGAATAGCTTAACGGGGAAATGAAATGCCAAAGTCGAAATGCAGTCTAAACGGGGAATAGGTGTCAGAAGTCGGGGAGGGGAACGGGCCAGGATTTTATTCAAACGAAATTCTGGGCTGTCTCGTTCTTTAAAGAATGCCTCTGATTGTTTGGGTTCTCTCGTTAGCCACTTCTTCACTGTTGAATATTTATGCCCGTGAGAGCAGACGGTATTAACAACGCTGAGTGCTGTCTCCACCCAGGGATTCCAAAGGCTTTAATCAAGAGTGAGGAACCTAGAAAACTGCGGCTTCATATTAGGAATTGCACATATACTGGATAACTTCCACCTGCATTGTATGATAACTTGTCCCATTCTTTGCCTAAACAATCAGAAAGGATGTTCGTGTCAACTAATCACTTTGAGAATGTGCTTGGTTATTGAAATTTTGATTCATTGGTGATGAGGAAGTGTTCAGTACTAAGGTGGTTTAATAGGCTTAGGGATAGTGTCTAAAGAAAGACTTGTTTGTGGTTCAAATGAATAATCTGGATTGTTAGATCCTCAATATCTACCTTGTCTGTTCAATGGGTGTGCTGCACAGGAAAGCAGCTTACGATGCTAGTCATGATTAGCGAAAACTGACCAATCAGGGCCCGAGTGGGTGTCTTATAGGCCTGCCCAAACCGAGGTCAGCCAGGACTGACCAATGCCAGGGGCACCTGCCCAAGTGCGGTGTGGCCTTTTTAGGCCTGCCTCCAAACTTGAAGGTTCCAGCCAGGACTGACCAATCAGTGGCCAAGTGGGTGTTTTACAGGCCTGCCCATACTGGGGCCAGCCAGGGACTAACCAATCAGAGGCTGAGACACATTGGGCCCTATGTTGGCTGTGATGTGCTGCAGCAGGGAAAGATCTGTGGTACAATGAAGAACATGATCCCCTATGATAGCACACGCTTGTAATATCCTGTCTGTGGTATTCAGTACCAATGTAAACCTGCCAGTGCCATCTGGCCTAACTTCATCTACGCCGTCATAAAAAAATAACAAAGAGAAACGACATGTGTAAGATTCAATGGCCTTGCCCAATGGTGCGGTTCCTCAGAACCAATGCTCATGGGACAAAGGTACAAACGGCCAGACACCCGGAATGTATTTGCGTTCAGCGTCCTTAGCTGGCATGGGTTTTTCTTTTGCTGCAATGAAGCATGTCCCGCACAGCTCGGGGTGGGGGGTGGGGGGGGGGCTGCATGCAGGCTGGTTGCCCCAGGCAACAGAAGCGCAGCCTGAATTTCCTCTAGTTTGGGGCCAGCACAGCACTGCTGCATGAACCTGCAAAATCGCTGCAGTTAAAGAACCCAAAAGAATGGGCATTAAAGAGGAATTGCACTTTATAACAGTTCTGCTTCTCATGACTGATATTGTCCTTCTAATGAATGTGTCACCATTCATTTTTCGATGAGTTATTTCATTATGTTAATATTTTACGCTGTTTTATTGTTTTCCTTTACAAAGGCAGGAAGTAGACCCAGGTAGTTTAGTGTCGAACTCGAGGATGCATATCATTGTGCGACTTCTGATGTGGACGTACCCGAGACAATAACATTAGCTTGGTTGTAGAAATAGTGTTGTATTACTACTAGCTAGCGAAACCGAAAATGTCTGAGGACAAAATAAATGGATGGTGGCAACCTTATAACAACAGCCAGCAAGCTGTCTAACTGTTACCGTAGACATCCTATGTATCACAGACAGACGCGATAGCGTTAGCCAGCCCGCTTAGTACCTACCAACGATAGGAAAACTGTGGGTACAACTCCAGGCTTCAGATGGTCGCCTTGGTAGTCAGTGGCTTCAAGTGGTCGCTGCATTAAGTAGGCAGTATACTTCGTAAGAAGTAGAACTTTTTGAGCAAAACGAAGCAATGAGAACAACTGAAAAACAAAAAGACGCAGTGTTGTGTGTTCGCACAGTGCAGTGTGCGACGGCTTCTAGGCTTCAGACGGTCGCCTTGGTAGTCGGTGGCTTCAAGTGGTCGCTGCCTTAGTCCTCATTTGCGAACTTCTTCGACTGTTATGTTGGGGTGTCTGATTACACCCAGCCATGTCTGGCACAAAGTTGCATCACATGAAAAACTATGAAAATGTCCTTTCAAGGCAAGTTTAATGGGGGCATTATAACAACCGGGTACAATGCACCTCATTATTACACCGATTTTGCCGCAAAACGAAATTGAAGATGAAACTGTACTACTATGTGGACTCGCACTAAAAAAAAGGTCTTTCTTTTTAACGTTAGAAATGTAAAATGAAAGAACTAATTGAAAAGGACAATATCAGTCATGAGAAGCAGAAGTGTTATAAAGTGCAATTCCCCTTTAAGTAAAATGCTGCAATGGCAAAGTGCGGCACGGTACATACTGTACATACGAATAGAACAGCCTGTCTTCATTAAACTCTCCAGCTGGCTTTAACTGATTACTTACATACATTTTAGCAACTCACAGAGGGGAATGGAGGTAGTGCAATTATATTATTATATATTTTTGTAATGTACAAGTCTCCTGTACATGTACGTGTTCATCAGACTTTTTTTATTTGCCGGTGTGCATTCATGGAGATTTACAATAATGGTATTAGCCTGTGGGGTGAAGTGCAGGAGGACTGCTTTGTGTCGACTTCATTACCGTGCGAAACCAACGTTAGCGTGGAATACGTGAGCTGAGCCCCACACACACTACTTAGAGCCTCCCCCAGGATTACATTCTGTGACCCCCCCCCCACGTCTGTGGGTAAACTAAGCTGCTGTATCATAGCCGTCCTCCGGGCTGGAGGACCACAGGCCGGGCTCCCAGCCGAGTCGAGGCCAACGCCGGCGCTGACGGCTAAGGGCCGGCTTCCTTGTTTGAAGTGGGAAACCTGCAAACAGATGAAGGCCCCCGATCTACGCGTGTGCACACAAAGCCCCCTCGCCCGCCGCTGGGACCGGGCCCGCTGTTTACTGAGTGGATTACAGCAGGAGGGGCTCGGCTTGGAACGCACAAGAGGGATTACAGGCATTCACCACACAGTCCCTTTAACACGGTTTTCCCTCAATTTTCAATTGTGCGATTCAAATTCTGTGGTAGACACACACACACACACAACCACACACACACACACACGTACACACGTACACACACACACACATATGCACACACACATACACACACGCTCACACACACACAAAGATTCTCAATAGTGTTGGACATCAAGACTACATAACAGAAATCACATGCAGTCTATTCTCAATGACCAACCCTTGTAATTGACTTTAATTCTAGCGCAGTCACTGGGCAGAAAAGCTCTTTATTGGTTGGTGTCGTTCTTTCGATGAGGCCTTTCGTCTCCTCTGAAAAGTGTTGCTCATTTATCTTGAGCCCTCGTGCAGTCTCGCTCTCGTCTAAGAAAGCAGTCTGCGCTGTGGACAGTCTGTTTCCCTGCTGAATGTAGACCTGATATCTGAACTCCCTCCTAGTTGCAGCTTGATGAAGCCTAAGGTAGCCTAGCAGATAAAAGGCCTCTCACTAGCCTCTCAGGCTAACAGCCTTGTTTACATCTCCAGGCTAACGCTGAGCTACTGAGACACTTCAGGGAGAATTTATCGGAGTATATTAGAAAATGGCCACAAAACATTCTTGTAGCTGTACGACTGTTAGAGAGAGGAAGGAAATTACTTAAGGCGACTGTCAGTTGTACTGACATTATGAGTAAGTTAAAGTGCACAGTTTATTTTGGAGGATAATGGTGTGGGGTGGGAATGGTTGGCTGAGGAGCTGCAGGTTACACTTATATTGTCTTGAAGTGCATTCCTGCTGTGCTACTAAGAACACAGGCAAGGGGGTGGGGGGTTCAAATCCATCTGAATCTGGTTTCCGTATACATTACGATATCATTCCTTGAATAATGTATTTTTCTTAAGTTCTTAAGAAACTGAGACAAATATGTAATGTATATATGTAAATATAAATAATTTATAAAAAATTATACAGTCCTGATTTCATGTTGTATTGTACTCTTTAAATTAAATGTCCCATTTGAACTATTTTATATTGTGTAAAGCTTTCTTTTCTTTTGTACCGTTCATTATATTCATCTAGGAATGACATGAATAAAAAATAAAAAAGAAAGGTGGCAAATGTTTTCTTGGGGTGCAAATCTGGACACGTTTTTGCTCTTAATCCGGACCGTGAACAGCCACTGTAAGGAAAAACTATTTTTGGTTACAGTACATTAAATTTCATTGGATAGTGTTGAAGCTTTTGTACAAAGGGCATTGTTGCCTTTTAGAATGCAGGGATTGTACTTAGCGTTCAGAATCAGCACTGAGACACACACACTATGCTTCAAGCTCATTTGGTCCAGTGTATTAAAGTCGGACTGAATACCTTACAGCTAACATATACATAGCTGTAGGATGTCAGTTACTTAAAAGAAAATTCTCAACTAATTTCAAAACACTCAGCCCATATATGCCAAATATGCATTTCTAATTCTTCCTGGAGAAGGAAAGTAACAGTAATTAAGAGTTAGAGTTCGTTAGGGAGCCACGTATATTCTGATTTTTATGCAATCTAACGAATCGACAAAGATTACCAAAAACATATTCGTAGGGGATGATACTGAGCACTAATAATTAGGTCACTCTCAGGAAGGAATGAATTCCTTTGGCAAGACTGTGGCGCAGCGCGCAGAGCAGCCGGCTCTCAGCCCACACGCAGGCCCCCGCAGAGCGCTCGAGGGTTCGAGTCCCCGCTGTGGCACTCTCTGTGCCGTGACTGCGCCCCTGTCTGTTACCCACTCTGCTTTCCCCTCGTCCGAGTGAAGTGGAAAACACGCTGAAGGGCGCACCGTCTGTTCTCCTTAAAAAAACAAGATTTGCAAAGATGTTGTGGCCACCATTTGTAAGAAAAACAGTTCCATCTCCATAAGACTCCGTAATATTTCAATGGAATCTGTTTATATGGTTAAAAGTTCCCCCATGCTGTAACAGTATGAATGCCCAGTGAAGCCAACTGGGTGTAATGATAAGAGCTTTGGAATAAATCTCTGAAAATCAAATGTTAGTTCACTTTTCCCTTTAAATCGCATAAATCCGTGGATCTTCATGTTTGATTCAATATTTTACTGATATTGCTTGTGCAGTTATTTGTATTTTTATGGTGAACACAATCAAGCTGTATTCCATAAGCTAGAAAGTAAAGTGTCACCAACACGATATAGAAGCATCACATTAAATCAACAACTTCCCTGCTGAGCAAGATGACAGCGATGCATCCAAAATGCTACCGTACCTGGTTGGAATAGTTACTCAGCTCATAAATTCACAAGCTACATAACCAATGGCGAATGTTAGATTTACGTCTAACAAAACTCTTAATTAAAGAGCTTATTTTTGTGACTAATGTATTAAAAGTTTCTGAAAGAGAAGAACAAATTAATAAAAACCTCTCAGTATCTGCTCTTCCAGCTGGAAAGGTCAGTCCTTGACTACACCCCACAGTGACATCACATCCTGTTGGAAATTCCAACCTGCTGATATTCTCAGAACTACAGAAACTCCTGCAGAGTGGATATTGATAATCTTATTTGTAGGAAAGGCAAATCAATGGGAAGTCCTAATCAGCAATGGAGCATGCACACATGCATGCACGCACACACATCCACATCCATAGACCGATATTCACACACATAAACACCAAAATATCAGCATACATAGATACAGCACCCTCCAAAATTATTGGTAAACCAAAAAATAAAATAAGCAGGACAAAACAGATAATCAGACATATTTGTATGCTCAAAAATATTATTTTTAAAAAAATATTCATTGTCTTCAATAACGTTTTATGAGATCTATGAACATAATTGGCAGGGTTCTTTGATCTTTCCACCTTACACAATTATTCACATTGTTTGAAAGACAGGAAAGAGTCCATGATGTCTCTCTGGAGGGTCTACTGAACAAACACACGTTTGCATTATTGTACACATTGCAGACTGCCCAATATTGTGTTTGTACATGTTCGTTTGCATGCTATTTAATCCCCTGTCCCTAAATCAATTCAGAAACTGCTTTAATACATCAGTGTTGTTCTAAAAAAAAATGATGGCATTCAAATTAGAACTGCATCAGGAAAGCTGAACCGTACCTAGAGCCCTCTGGTGGCGAAAATAGTTCACTGTCAACATAAAACGATTACGGAAATAATGGACGGACATTTGAACAGTCGATATCGCTCAGCTAAATAAAAATTATTTTCATTTGAGGTAAACCTCACAGCCGGTGTAAATTTCGGAAATCAAACAAGTAGTGGTAACAGTAGTCATTCACTCTTATAGTACTAATACGGCAGACATATCAGAAGTTTTGCGAGTTCGTGCCCAGGTGTAAAAACACTTTATGGAAATGAACAGATCGCAATGGAACGACCGCGCCTGTGATTTTAATGCTGAATGAAATACTATCTGTGTGATTTACATCACAGCAAATACGTCAATCAAAATGGGACGGAGAGGAGGGAGGGGGTGTCCATGTGCTACAATTCAGTCTTTAAAAAATACCTCAATGATTTTATTTTTACCCTTCAGCTGATTTTATCTCTCAATTCAAAAATGTTTTAAATTTCATGCTGCTCATTTTTTAAGTAGTGAATATGAAGCAGTTCCGTGTTTGTAGGGAAAAAAAAAAAGTTTCACACCAATAACCCTTACTGTATGGTAACAGTGTTACATCCTTTGTAATTTATTTAGTTTTAGTTCAAATGCACACATTGTGTGCATTTGAAAAGATTTTGCCTTTTAATACTGATGGGAGGACATGTTGAGGTTGAGATTAAAATGCACTGTGTTCTAAAAACAAGTGTCATATCTGTTTAGAACTATAGTATTATTCCTTAGAATCATCCAGAGAAGCCTTGAATGCCTCATGGAAGCCAACGTTTACATTTACATTACATTACAGTCGCTTGGCAGACGTGCTTATCCAGAGTGACGTACAGAAGTAGAGAACATCAGCGTAACTCTCAGGGAATGCAAAAATGCTGAGTCATCAAGAAGCACAAAACCCAGATAACCTATCTTCACACAGCTGTAAATATAACATTATTCAGAAGGAAACCCAAAGTAAGGAAGAGATAAGGAAACGTTATCCAAAGGGGGTTAGGGGGCAGCCACGGAGCAATCTGAAGAGGTGATTGGAATCAGCGTTGGAATATGGACAGGGTTTCTGCTGTTCTGCAGCAGGAAGCTCATTCCACTATTGGGGGTGGGGGGGTCAGGAGACCTGGAAGTGCAGGGGTGTGGGGGCCAAGTCCGGTTGGTGCATATGGACCGATGATCTTTTAAAGATATAACAAAGGGTTCATTTTAGCATCCTGATGGGTTAGCACCAATGTTTTAAATTTGATGTGACTCAACAGAGACGGCCCCGGAGGAGATGAGATGGGGAGTGACCTGTCAAAGACTGAGGAGGATGAGAATCAAAAAAGCAGCATACTGGGTGAGCTGCAGAGGTGTACTGGCAGAGGCAGGGAGGCCAGCCAAGAGGCAGGTGCAGTAGGCCAGGCAGGAGATGAGCCGGGCCTGGACTAAGAGCAGGGTTCAGTATGAGAGGAAGGGGCGGATTCTCCAAATCTGCACACCAGACAAATTTGTGATAGATGAAGAGGGTGCCATCTCAGATGAAGGATAGGTCCAGCAGGGCGGGGGGGGCGGGGGGGGCGGGGGGGGGGTGGGGGCTTAGCTGGAAAGTAGGGAACCTGAGTTTTAGCCAATTTGAGCTTAAGTCAATGATCTGTCATCTAGCACGATTTGTCTTGTGAAAGTCTGGAGTTTTTATCTAGCGCTGCAAATTCATCTTTAAAAGACTTTTGGAGTAAGTTCGAAGATAAAACTATTCTTGTGGGAGCAAAACCCACAGCTAACTTCAGATTGAAGATACTCTCGGCATGGCCACACTCTCAGATAGAGTTGATTTGATTTTCATTATATGCCAATGGCATTATAAAGCAGGCAAGTTTTCTCACTGTAGATATTGGACATGTAGCATCATCAGGTCATACATGTAACACTAAAAAATTGAAAAGCATTTAAAAATAGTACATTTACCAAAGCTGATGATTTCACAGTGATGGACATAAGGGGGGAAAAATTATGAGGAATTTCAAGATTTAGATTTTCAAGGGGAATGTTATTTTGGTTATGGTTTTTCCTATGGCTATTAAAATATAGAGGAACACAAATAAAACAAACACCAAACTTTCCCTCAGGGCATGTTTAGCCCTGTTTATGCCGATTCTTCTTTGTAGAAGCCCTCATTCTATGGTCGGCCAGCCTGCATGCTGTTGCTTCATGCTTCAGTGGCAGTTTAAGTGAACAGCGTTGGCTGGGCGGTGGCGTGCGGATGGATTTGCTGCTGGGGTGCGAGGAGGGGCCGTAAAATCTGTGGCTCACTCTCGCTCACCGCTAGGCTGCCGAGGACAGTCATTCACGTTGCCTTGGCGCTGAGTTATGATGCTGCGAACGCATCGTCGCTCATCGGTCCGTGACTTACGGCATCGAGGCCCGCGGGCACGCTGCCCGTGCCCATATTCACAGGTCCCCCGGCAGGCGGGCGTCGCATCGGAATCGCCTTTAACACGGGATCTGAACTCCCGTTCGGCACAGAGACCCCGTTTCGCCGAGAGTCTGCGATCCTCGTTCTGCTGACATGCTACATTACATCACATTACAGGCATTTAGCAGACGCTCTTATCCAGAGCGACGTACAACAAGTGCATTAGTTCAAGGTGCAGAGGTGCAAAAGAAACACACTAGAGTGAAGTAAAGATCGTAGTGCCAGAAGTGACCACATAGATCAGGACTCCAACCCTGTAGAGTAACCTGTTCAGCAAACGAACAAACAATCCTGCCAAGTACAAAACTAGCACTGAAATCACATTCGCCGAATCAGAATCAGAATATGCTAACATGTCTGTGCTTTCAGTACTGGTGGATTAATTCGTCAGATAAATTCGGCGGCCTTTGATATCGGCCTGGCTCCATCACCGTACCCCTACCGACCTGCGGACGCTTGAATGACGTATAAAATAAAAGGCCGGACATCTCAGACCTCTAGAGAAACGGTAGCCCTCACTCAAATTTTCCCGAATGAATAGAATTTGATCGTCACCCTTCCTTCTCATGGGTTCCGGGCTCAAATAAAAAAGGAATGCAACAAAGACTAAAAGCCAAACGCAGAGAGAAAGCTTTTCAGCGCTCCACTGCTCAGCTCGGCTCCTGTAGTTCGTTACGCGCGTGTTTTACGGTCTCGTTCTCTCCCAGCGTGCGGCTCCAGCCCTTCACAATAATACATAAAGATTAATAAGCTAGATTAACGTCTGATCACAGTTAGTGCGTTACAAACAGAGTGTGTTACAAACAGATATGCCATTAATGTAGGATCTAATCTAGATGAATTTATGTGTTATTTTGTATGTTGTTCACACCCCTAACCTCAGTACTTGGTGGCTCACCAGAATTAAAAAAAATATGGAAATGAACTGCACCTGTGGATGCATCCACACCTGCTCCGCCAACGTGGTCAAATTTCTCGCTCGGACACCGCGTCTTGACGGTCTTGTTGACAGAGACATGACAGGTTTGTAAAAACGTCTTTGAATTGGTTCACGCGTGCCTAGAAGCCGAGTCAGACAGCGTGCATTTGCCTAGCAGCTCCACTTAACGAAGTCACCAATATTGCACTGGCCTCGTTCCATTGCCTTGATCAGTAAAGATACCTTATGTTGAACCAACAGCTCCCAAACTGGTTTGTGGGAAAATGTGAAGTGGGGTGTACCTGAAATGCCACAGAAAAAATATAAAAATATATTATTTAGTGTCAACATTCCCTTAAAACTTTTCACACTGAATTTAAAATTCAAATTAAACTTTAAACCTGCTTACAGGCACTATATTAGTTCCAGTGTACTTGCGATGGTTTTGAAATGATATTTATTGATGTTCCCCCTTTCCACAAATTTGGTACACCCCATAACAGTTATCTGCATTCATCGCAACCTCTGATTCGGGAGAACAAACAAGCCAGTCGTTGCTTCTTTTTGGCTGGACTGCAACAGCGGGGCCAGCCCTACAAATGCGAATGTCTGTGACTGAGTGAGTGACTGAGTGAGTGATGAAGTTACACCATTGGCCGTCCGAGTTATGAAGTCACACCATTGGTCGGCTGGTCCAGCCATATACTAGGTTTTGACCTGGTCTTGTTTAGGCATGAACAGTTGAAGGAAGACCATTCATATGCA